>NC_068381.1:644720-712220 GCF_023724105.1 Carassius gibelio
CACTAAATCTAATAGAAAAATATCAGCATTTTTGCATTTTTCATTGTCTCAGCTAGTCTGTTCTCCACTGACCGCTAGCTTCGGACCCACATTAGCCCTGGACTCATCCGCATGGCCTCAAATCCAGCATAAAAGCTTTCAGAGATGCAGAGAAACACATCAAGGTCAGAAGCTTTGTCCTGGACCGGTTTTAAAAAGATCCCGGTAATGACTTCCGAATGGATTCAAATGAATACAGAACAGTTATAGAAAGTGGATTTCCGTGCTGTGAGAGAAAGGATGTCAGGACGACAGCTGTCTCTCTCTCTCTCTCTCTCTCTCTCTCTCTCTCTCTCTCTCCAGAACAAACATTCCAGATGAATCCGAGGACGTTCATACTCGTACGTGATTCATGTGATTCCAGCACGTTCAGCACAAACACAATGTTTCTCAGAGGGTTTTAAGATGATCCATGGTCTGTCTGTTCTGTGTGAACAATCTCTCATTTGATTTGTCTGTATTATTCATGAGCTAATTAGCAGAAACAGTAAAAATACTTATTTTTTAAATAATAAAATGTATTGGTATGTATTTAAATGTGCTTTTCTGTCTTCAGCAAAATAGAAGTTTTAAGATGTCTTGATTTTGAATGAATTTTAATTAAATACTGGCGCTTATGCTAATAAGCACTCATGCTAACTACTTATCAAACCCCCCCACCCCTGCACTTATAAACATTTAGATACAAATACATAAAATCTGTATGTTTCAGGTAAAAATTAAGATTGAACACACCACTCTTAGATCCACCATCAGCTGCAGTGACCTTCACACAGCAGAAGTACATCACATCTAATTCTTAAAGGAGCGGCATCCATTGTTGCAACACCACATACATGATATCATATGGATATATTTAGATTTCACACACTAAAATCTATATTCACAGTAGAACCACTTTATTCAAGTTAAAAAATAATGTATTGTTGCAATCACATCCCAGGAAACCTCTTTGAGTAGAAAATAATAATAATAATAATAATAATAATAATACATTTATTTTGTATAGCGCCTTTAAAATTGTTTTCTCAAGGCGCTTTCCAAGAAAACTACATAAAAGAAAAACACAACAATAAAATACAAGATATAATACAAAGCAACAAAAAATTACAAAATCAAATAAAGGCTTCCCTAAAAAAGAATGTTTTAAGCAAGGTTTTAAAAACAGCTAAAGAATTAGCAACCCTAATGTGTTCCACAGTTTTGGGTAAATGAAGAAAAGGCCTGTCACCCATGGATGGTAACCTTGTTTTGGGGACAGCTAAGAGACCGTGCTGAGAAGAGCGTAAACTGCGAGTTGGCGTGTAAGATGTTAAAAGATCTGCCAAATACTGCGGAGCGAGTCCATGCAGAGCATTATATGTAAGCATTACAATTTTTAAATCTATACGGTATTTAACAGGCAGCCAGTGCAATGTCTTCAAAACAGAAGTTATATGGTCGCCAGCCCTAGCCCCAGATAAAATTCTAGCTGCTGAATTCTGTACAATTTTTTCAGAGAGGATTTGGACACTCCAACCAGGAGAGCATTGCAATAGTCAATTCTTCAGAAAACCAAAGAATTAATCAATTTTTCAGCCACAGACAAGGACAACATTGGCCGAATACCTGCAATATTTCTAAGATGGAAAAATGCGGTCTTAAACATGTTCTGGACAAAAGGCTCGAATGACAAAGTGGAGTCAAAGATAACACCAAGATTTTTTTGTTTACTGTGTAGCTCTAGGGCAGCACCATCAACTGAAAGATCTGTTGAAGCAGCATTTCGCAGTCGGTGGGGAGAGCCAAGGAGCATAACTTCACATTTTTAGCCATGCACATTTTAATCTCCGAAATACAGCTGGAAAGATGAAGGAAATCCACAAATTGACCAGGTTGGGAATGTATATAAATCTGAGTGTCGTCAGCATAGAAGTGATAGCTGAGGTTAAGAGATCTTAATAGCTGACCAAGAGGATAAATATAAATACTGAAAAGCAAGGGACCAAGAACTGAGCCCTGTGGGACACCAGTAC
Organism: Carassius gibelio; assembly: GCF_023724105.1. NCBI lineage: Eukaryota > Metazoa > Chordata > Actinopteri > Cypriniformes > Cyprinidae > Carassius > Carassius gibelio. The sequence goes on from NC_068381.1 coordinate 646,775, forward strand.
AGACAGGGTCCACATCAGATCTGAAACCATCCATAAAAACTAATTGAGTGGGACCTGTAAAATATGACCTGAACCACTCAAGGGCAGTTCCAGATACACAGAAGACAGTTTCCAGTCTATTCAGTAAAAGCATATGGTCAAGAGTGTCAAAGGCTGAACTAAGATCGAGTAAAATGAGAATCGAGAGAGCGCCAGAATCAGAAGCTAAGAGTAAATCATTAACAACTATAACCAGAGCTGTTTCAGTACTGTGCAGTTTCCTAAACCTTGAAGGGGCTCAAACATATTGTTGATGGTTAGATGGTTGTGTAATTGAGACGAAACAACACCATCTAAAACTGGACGAAAGTTACAAAGATTGTTCGAATCACTATTTGGCTTCTTTAGCTTGGGAGTGACAGCAGCAGTTTTAAGCGCTGTTGGCACAACACCAGTAGCCAAGGAGTCATTAATAATGCTGAAGAACAGCAGGGCACAAATAACCAAAACAGGATTTAAATTAAGTAGAAGGCAGGGGATCAAGTATGAAGGTGGAAGCTTTTATACCAGATACCTGTGCACAAAGAGACTCAAAAGGTGACTAAGGAAAAATTAGAGAAGGGTGTACAGGAAAAACTTGGCAGATTAACTATAGAAGCATGATGACTAAAAGAACTAAGAATATATTTGCAAACGTTATCAATTTTTAAATTGAAGAATTTAAGAAAATCATTGCACATCTGAACTGATGCAGTTTGGGTATTCATACCATCTACTTTCAATAGACTGTTAATAATATGAAAAAGCTGCCTAGGGTTATTATGATTATTGTCAATAATCTGAGAAAAGTGTGAAGACCTTACAGTGTCAATTTCTGCTTTATATTGGCCCAAACTGGTTTTCCAAGCTTGATTAAAAAAAACTGACAACCCGGAACCATGACATTTACGTTCCAGTTTGCGACATTCCACCTTCTTTGAACATAAATTGTCATTATACCAGGGAGCTGTATGTACAAAAGAGACAATGCATGTTTTAATACAGATCCCCTGTAAAGACCTTGTCTCAGAGGACCACCAGGACAAGACCACAGGAAACAGATGATTCTTCTGCACAATCTGACTTTGCTGCAGCCTGGAATTGAACTACTGGTTTCGTCTGGTCAGAGGAGAACTGGCCCCCCAACTGAGCCTGGTTTCTCCCAAGGTTTTTTTCTCCATTCTGTCACCGATGGAGTTTCGGTTCCTTGCCGCTGTCGCCTCTGGCTTGCTTAGTTGGGGTCACTTCATCTACAGCGATATCATTGACTTGATTGCAAATAAATGCACAGACACTATTTCAACTGAACAGAGATGACATCACTGAATTCAATGATGAACTGCCTTTAACTATCATTTTGCATTATTGAGACACTGTTTTCCTAATTAATGTTGTTCAGTGCTTTGACGCAATGTATTTTGTTTAAAGCACTATATAAATAAAGGTGATTGATTGATTGATTGATAGGTGCAAACAGCATTATTAAGTCAAATTATTTAATGCTCAGAAAAGCCAAAAAACATGGCAAATTATTTCTATGTGCATGTATTTGGATTCATTTATGGCTTTTGTACCAGCATCTGCTTTTAAAGCACAGTAACACAGCGCCGTCCAAGCATCATGACTGACAGACACAACCTTACTCTACAAGTACAGCTTTGCTAGCCTGCTAATACCAAACTCTGCTACTTCGCTTTCCTTCACAGACAGCAAGTACCCTTAAACACACACTAAATCCACACTCCAGAGCGCTATTCAAGGCTTTGTGTATCCCATCATGCATCATGTTGTGGAAATGAATCGCAAGACTTTTTGCCAAGATCACAAGAGGTCACGGAAACCTTTACCATGTAAGTTAAACATATTTTTACTTTATTTAGCTAAACGATCACTAACTTAAAGGGGGGGTGAAATGCTATTTCATGCATACTGAGTTTTTTACACTGTTAAAGAGTTGGATTCCCATGCTAAACATGGACAAAGTTTCAAAAATTAAGTTGTACGTTCGAAGGAGTATTTCTGTTCCAAAAATACTCCTTCCGGTTTGTCACAAGTTTGGGAAAGTTTTTTTCGAGTATGGCTCTGTGACGTTAGATGGAGCGGAATTTCCTTATATGGGTCCTGAGGCACTTCTGCCGGAAGAGCGCGCTCCCGTATAGCAGAGCACTGAGAGCACAACAGACTTCACTGATCAGAGCGAGAGCGTCGACAAATGTCACAAAAGAAGTGTGTTTTTGGTTGCCAGGGCAAGACAACCCTGCACAGATTACCAAAAGAGAAACAGCATTAAGGGACCAGTGGATGGAGTTTATTTTTACAGAGCATCAACGGAGTTGTGCAAGTGTTTGTGTTTGTTCCCTGCATTTCGAAGATGCTTGTTTTACAAACAAGGCCCAGTTTGACGACGGATTTGCACATCGTTTATTTCTTAAAAAGGGTCACGATCGTGTGTTGGAACCGCAGGTGGTGAGTAAAACTGCTTCAAATATCTCTGTGTTATTAACTTAGCTATCGGCGCGTAAGCACATCAAGTAAACAACATGCGATGTTGTCATCAAACTGCACTTTCCACATGTACAGCTTAAAAAAAAAAAAAAAAAAAAGACGACATAAAGTGGAACTTAGTCATTTTCCAAAACCGCTAAGCAAATATATACAGTTTCAGTACATACCACATAGAGACATTGTTGCTGATGCTGCTCTTGTTCAATTTCAGCCTCTGGATCTGATTCTGGATCATAAATAAACGGCTGAATCTGACTGTTAGCCATGGTTTGTTTTGGATGATGTTTTTCCTCATGGTAATGTCATAGCTTCCAAACGCTGTCAACGCAAAAGCCTACTCGCGCTCGTGATTCTTTAGCTCCGCCCACACGTCACGCCTCCAGCCGCTCGTGTTTTTCCGGGAAAAATCGGTACAGACTATCTTTCTCTTATAAATATAATAAAAATAAAGACTTTTTGGAGTTATGAAGGATGCAGTACTACTCTATAGGTACTCAAGATTAACAGGATATTGAGTGAAAACGAGCATTTCACCCCCCCCCCCCCTTAATAATAATTAGATATTACATATATTTTGGTAGTAAAACAAAGTGCTACACGTTTTATTACTGCATGGATTAGTATATCTATTTTACACAGCATTTGGAACTGCTTTTTATCACTTGATTAGAAGCACCAAAAATGTAATTGTCATGTTATAGGTACTACTGAACAGAAATTTTAAAATGCAAAGTATTTCAAATAAAGGTGTGTAAACACTTGCCTTTTTACAACAGTGTGTCCCATCAGGTGATGAAAAGTGTGAAACTCACTTGTGACCTGAAATGTGTGCGAGGCAAATGTTGGATCACAATATCTAGGCACCACAGTTTCCACAAATCTCTTCACTTGAATGTTCTCTTATATTCTGGATGGCAAGGGCAGTGACTGTAACATCGAGCCAATTTTGCAGCATTAAACACATATTTATACTGATCATATACATATTTCCATGCACATCCCCATCCCCAAACCATGTTTAACACCATCAAAGGTTCAAGACGTTAAGGAAATATGAGATATTGACTAAATGCCATTTGTGCCACATTAATTTTTATTGCCAAAATCATCCAGAATGTTTTAGAATATTTCAAAATACCCATAAAAATGGTTTGTTTCTAAGATAAATAGCTATTTTAGAATATTCTCAATGTCATTCTTTCCCACTCAGTTATTTGTAGTGGAAACAGATAAGCCTATATGTATTGCAATGTAAACACAATTGTCTAACTCATCACGCGAATCTTACCGATTTGTTTTTTATCGTATGCTTCAAATACAGTGGTATTTTTCATAATGTTGTGGAGATGCTTCACACACCTTGAACACCTCATGTGTCACACTTTATGGTCTTTTGAATTTGTTTTCATTTGTTCCCTCACGTTCCATTGTTCAGGTGTTCAGTTTGTAGACATGTGGTTACTCTATTAAAGACTGTATATTATTATCATCTCTGTCGTCGTGTGTTCACTCATGCACCACACCATGACACCGTGCAGCTGTATTTTTACAGAATCTATTATTCAAACCGGACGATGAACCATTTCACCATATTATCGAAATAAGAACATCATTGATTGTTCTCGCTATAAATACATATCATAACATGAGATCTGCAGTTTAGTTTACATATGAATTATTATAGACCTCATTAAATCATTGAAAGTGAAAGTGATGTGACATTCAGCCAAGTATTGTGACCCATACTCAGAATTTGCGCTCTGCATTTAACCCATCTGAAGTGCACACACACACAGTGAACACACACACACACACACACACACACACACACAGATAACAGACACACACACTGAAATCATTGCATGGCACAGCAAAAGTGATTAAGAACAAATATCTACACAAATATGAATAAATTCATAAAATTTTGGTTTAACTTCAACGTAATGATTTTATGTAGCATAATTTCAAAGCTTATCTTCATTAATGAGAGTGGAATATTTAATATAAATGGGTATATTAAAATGAAAACCGTTTAATTGTTTATTTCATTATGAAATATGACAATACGCACATTTCTATGCCCATTTTGTGCATACGCAACCTCTATACATATCTCTCTGAATGAAATGACTCGCAGGGAAAATGCTTGATGCTTTATTGCAGTGTTGTGTTTTCTGAATGAATCTGTAAGTGAATGAAATGAATTCCCCTGAGCGAAGCAGAATGAATCTGTGGGTGAGCATATTCAAAAGATTTGTGTTGAGATTCGACCACTTAGATGTGCAATGATATATTTGAGTTCTTCTTCAGGGAGTCGTGTCGAGCATCACACACACACACACACACACACTCACACACACTCTATGCTCTCTTTGCTCTGGCACAGCTGCAGAATCATACAGTAAAGCACATACTGATCAGTTCTAATGGAGGAGGTAAGATCTCAGATTAAAGGTTGTTGCAGGCCTTTATAAATCCTGGCTAAACACGACAGGCAGTATTTAGTGCTAAATGCTACCACAGGTTCACGCACGTTTCCTTCATCATACCACGTCTATATAAAGTATCTGTGTCGAATTCAGAGGCTCTCTCCAGCACGCATGTCATCTTGAGCTCCAGAAATGAACAGATTCACAGACGTAATGACTTTCTTCTTTTTATCAGAACTAATCTGCCTCGTGGTGTTTCCTTTCACATAATTAACTGACATTTTCATCTTGGTTTTAAATGGCATGTTCATTAACTGATTTCTGGCGCCCAAGGGAAGAACACATACTCACAAATGAAACAATAAGCTTCAGATAATGATTGTGCATCGACCACTGTCTGTTCGTCTCTACCTCCGTCCATCTGTCCATCTTTTTATCTGTTCATCAGGTGGAAATGCAGGCGCTCTCACTCCCATTTTTAGGAAACAGAAACAGAAATTTGAATAAAACACTGCAGGAGAGAGATTAACAGTAGACACGGTTCAAGTGCAACGCACAGTAATAAACGAGAGGAGATCAGATGGAGTCGATCGTATTCCTGGCGGGATGAATGATCCCTGTCCAGGACCAATATCAGGAGTGCCGCCTCGCTGTCAGGGATGCTTTATCTTCCTGTCACTTACACAGATATATTTTAAAGAGGACTGGCGTATTTTCTTCCTCCCTTCTCTCTCTTTATAGCCTGGACTTCTGTTTCGGCTCTAAACGCTCTTCTGTTCTCAATGGCAGAAGGCTGAAGTCTCCTCCATTTTTCAGCATTAGGTTTGATGAATAATCCGCTCTGAATCACATGAGCTTGGGTTTAAAGAACCTAAAAGCGTTCTCAGACAAAATAACATATTTAAGGAAATAAAAGTGCATGCCCACATAATCGGTCAGGACCTACTGTCTGATGGGGCACTGGTCAGATTAAATGATGTGCGATAGTCCGCCAAAATCACACGTTTTATGACATCTGACGCAGATCACCAGAGACTCCAGGAGCTGAAATGAGTGTCAGGTAAAGAGACGCTCATAATGTGCAGTGTTGAGCTCCAGGAACCAGGCTGAGGAACTTAACTAGATGAATATAAACCAACACCCAAAGCGCACACCACCTACTGGAGACTCGGAGAAAACATCGTCCATAAATCTGAAAATCTCAAATCTATTTCTTTTGCATTTGAAATAAGTTAGATGCTACCAAGCCTGTGTATAGCCCCAGGAGCATCGGTCAGAAGGGGTTAACTGAGGGACAGCAGCAGATTGAGCAGCTCTGAAACACTGAGGGTGTGTGTTGCTCTGCTCTCAGTAACCATGACGACACACCAGCACCCGTCTGATAAACACACACCTCCCAACACACACCCCCGAACACAGACCTCCGCACACACACCTCCGCACACAGACCTCCGCACACACACCTCCCAACACACACCCCTGAACACACACCTCTCCACACACACCTCCGCACACACACCTCCCAACACACACCTCCCAACACACACCTCTGCACACAGACCTCCGCACACACACCTTCCAACACACACCCCTGAACACACACCTCCCAACACACACCTCCCAACACACACACCTAAACACACACCTCTCAAAACACACCCCGAACACACACACCTCTCCACACACACCTCCGCACACACACCTCCCAACACACACCTCCCAACACACACCTCTGCACACAGACCTCCGCACACACACCTTCCAACACACACCCCTGAACACACACCTCCCAACACACACCTCCCAACACACACACCTAAACACACACCTCTCAAAACACACCCCGAACACACACACCTCTCAACACACACCTCCCAACACACACCTCCCAACACACACCTCCCAACACACACCTCCGCACACACACCTCCGCACACACACCTCCCAACACACACCTCCCAACACACACCTCCGCACACACACCTCCCAACACACACACCTAAACACACACCTCTCAAAACACACCTCCGCACACACACCTCCGCACACACACCTCCGAATACACACCTCCGCACACACACCTCCGCACACACACCCCTGAACACACACCTCCCAACACACACCCCCGAACACAGACCTCCGCACACACACCTCCGCACACAGACCTCCGCACACACACCTCCCAACACACACCCCTGAACACACACCTCTCCACACACACCTCCGCACACACACCTCCCAACACACACCTCTGCACACAGACCTCCGCACACACACCTTCCAACACACACCCCTGAACACACACCTCCCAACACACACCTCCCAACACACACACCTAAACACACACCTCTCAAAACACACCCCGAACACACACACCTCTCCACACACACCTCCGCACACACACCTCCCAACACACACCTCCCAACACACACCTCTGCACACAGACCTCCGCACACACACCTTCCAACACACACCCCTGAACACACACCTCCCAACACACACCTCCCAACACACACACCTAAACACACACCTCTCAAAACACACCCCGAACACACACACCTCTCAACACACACCTCCCAACACACACCTCCCAACACACACCTCCGCACACACACCTCCGCACACACACCTCCCAACACACACCTCCCAACACACACCTCCGCACACACACCTCCCAACACACACACCTAAACACACACCTCTCAAAACACACCTCCGCACACACACCTCCGCACACACACCTCCGAATACACACCTCCGCACACACACCTCCGCACACACACCCCTGAACACACACCTCCCAACACACACCCCCGAACACAGACCTCCGCACACACACCTCCGCACACAGACCTCCGCACACACACCTCCCAACACACACCCCTGAACACACACCTCTCCACACACACCTCCGCACACACACCTCCCAACACACACCTCTGCACACAGACCTCCGCACACACACCTTCCAACACACACCCCTGAACACACACCTCCCAACACACACCTCCCAACACACACACCTAAACACACACCTCTCAAAACACACCCCGAACACACACACCTCTCAACACACACCTCCCAACACACACCTCCCAACACACACCTCCCAACACACACCTCCGCACACACACCTCCGCACACACACCTCCCAACACACACCTCCCAACACACACCTCCGCACACACACCTCCCAACACACACACCTAAACACACACCTCTCAAAACACACCTCCGCACACACACCTCCGCACACACACCTCCGAATACACACCTCCGCACACACACCTCCGCACACACACCTCCGCACACACACCTCCGCACACACACCTCCGCACACACACCTCCGCACACACACCTCCACACACACACCTCCGCACACACACCTCCGCACACACACATCCGCACACACACCTCCACACACACACCTCCGCACACACACCTCCGCACACACACCTCCGCACACACACCTCCGCACACACACCTCCGCACACACACCTCCGCACACACACCTCCGCACACACACCTCCGCACACACACCTCCGCACACACACCTCCGCACACACACCCCTGAACACACACCTCCGCACACACACCTCCGCACACACACCTCCGCACACACACCTCCACACACACACCTCCGCACACACACATCCGCACACACACCTCCACACACACACCTCCGCACACACACCTCCGCACACACACCTCCGCACACACACCCCTGAACACACACCTCCGCACACACACCTCCGCACACACATCAGCAGCAGGTCTAGACCGAATCAAGCCGCTCCATCACTCGTGTGTCATTGTAACAGATCTAGTAAGCTGTTACTTTACTTTCTTATTTAATTTGAGTGGTAATTTTACTCCCAGTCATAAGGGGGCATTAGGGAGTCATTATCAGTAAAGTTTCTCTAGATCAGAGAATCAGAGGAGTAGGAAGTTTGAGAAGGGACACTTGTGAGCTGATAGTGTTTGCTCTCCCCATGCTTAACCAAACCCTTATTGAGGAACATTAGTGTTCTACATCTCAATGTAAGTTACTTTTTGTTTCTTTAGTATTGTCAGAGGTTGTATAGTTGGTAATATACTTTGCTTCCAGAACCTCATGTTGTATTGTTTTTGTTTGTTTAGAGGGTTTTTGTTTCCACTTAATTTGAGGGCATCTCAACTCAACTGGTCAATGTTTCTGATTTACGATCTGCTTCATCTTTGGACTTACTTCTAAAATGATCTCTACTCTACTCTGGATTGCCGCTGTGGATTATCTTGGACTTCATCCTTTTAACCTCCTAAACATCTACAATACTGTGATGAACCCAGAACATTTGTGGATATTCAGACATTGAAAGGTTTTGCCTCTAGATAGGGACAGACTTGTTACAGAATATATGGATTAGACAGGTATGGTATTTGATGTTGTGTGCTCCTTAAAGAAATATATTCTGCTATTCAACCGTGATTGATCCCCCTTCATTTTTTTATGTGACATTTGTTATGACTGTTACATCATGATATAACGCTCCGGAGGATTCCTCCCTCTCCTCCTCATCCTCCCTATCCTCCCTCTCCTCCTCATCCTCCTCATCCTCCCTCTCCTCCTCATCCTCCCTCTCCTCCTCATCCTCCTCATCCTCCCTCTCCTCCTCATCCTCCTCATCCTCCCTCTCCTCCTCATCCTCCCTCTCCTCCTCATCCTCCTCATCCTCCCTCTCCTCCTCATCCTCATCTTTCTCCTCTGCCTCCTCATCCTCCCTCTCCTCCTCATCCTCCTCATCCTCCCTCTCCTCCTCATCCTCATCTTTCTCCTCTGCCTCCTCATCCTCCCTCTCCTCCTCATCCTCCTCATCCTCCCTCTCCTCCTCATCCTCATCTTTCTCCTCTGCCTCCTCATCCTCCTCATCCTCCCTCTCCTCCTCATCCTCCCTCTCCTCCTCCTCCTCATCTTTCTCCTCTTCCTCCTCTTCCTCACTCTCCTCCTCATCCTCCTCTCCTGCTTGTTTTTAACAAAAAAGCTCATAAACAGGGCCATGGATCTCCAGGGGTGACGCTGCTTATATAATGTTATAAAAAATTCACACATCACATGTCCTTATTACAGCCTCAGAAACACATGAGAACAAATCAGAGAGAGAGAGAGAGAGAGAGAGAGAGAGAGAGAGGGAAGGATGGGTTGCTTTAGTCTGTGCAAAACAACAAGAAAATGAAGCGCCTGCATTTTCATTTCCGTCCTGAATGTCACAAGCCCCCATCCCCGTGAGACGCCGAACAGACGTACAGTAGAATGAGAGAAGGATCTAGAGAGAGCTGAGTGTGCCGGTGTGTCTGGTCTTTCTCCTGGGCCGGGGTCTGTGAGCACAGGGGTCTGTATGAATTAAAACAGCTGCTCTCACGGCCGTGGGACGTTACATAAGATATTCATCACAGAAGCTCGTCTCTTAACACTCTTCACAGAGAAGACCAGAGAGCCAGAAGCGGGACAGAGATAAACAGATCGGCTCTGCGCTTCGGTGTGTGTGTGTGTGTGTGTGTGTGTGTGTGTGTGTTTTAGAGGACGTGTACTGACCTGAGAGACACACAGATCAGACAGGGACAGTATACATCTCTGCCACTGATCGAGAGAGAGAGCAGTGCATGATGGGAAACACCTCCACCGTGATGGAGAAACCAGCTGCGTCTGATCCTCTGAACACAGACAAACTAGTCAAATTAATGAGGAATATTCAGAAATTAATTATGGCTAATGGGTGAAAGGCTTCATTATTATTATGGCTTGTAAATCTATAATCCTAAAAATAGAATAACTGAGCAGAAGATCTGCTGTGTGTGTGTGTGTGTGTGTGTGTGTGTGTGTGTGTGAGTGAGTGAGTGAGTGTCTGTGAGTCAGTGAATGTGTGTGTGTGTGTGTGTGTGTCTGTGTGCGTGTGTGTGTGTGTGTGTGTGTGAGTGAGTGAGTGTCTGTGAGTCAGTGAATGTGTGTGTGTCTGTGTGTGTGTGTGTGTGTGTCTGTGTGCGTGTGTGTGTGTGTGAGTGAGTGAGTGTCTGTGAGTCAGTGAATGTGTGTGTGTGTGTGTTTGTGTGCACGCATTAGCAAAATGTTGCATAATAAATAATTAATAAGGAATAAAACAAAAATGTCATGCAAAACTGATTTTTAACATTGATAATCAGAAATGTTTCTTAAAAAAATAAATCAGCATATTAGAATGATTTCTGAAGATCATGTGACATAACTTGAGCAAGATTGGAGTAATGATGCTGAATATACAGGAAAAACAGTTATGTGAAACTATAATATTTCAACATTTTTACTGAATATGATATATATCTGTGTGTACACCTGCATCTCTTTCCTTCTCTTTTGTGAATCAAACATTTGAGCACTTTATATTAATCTGATTTGTAACAACGAGAGCAGTAAATGACAGACCCGTCCACAGCCAGAAAACACCTGATCGTAGAAATCCATTCAGCCCCTTTGGTTTGACCTCTGACCCCTCACATAATAAAGCCAATCCTTCTGTTCCCGGGTGCTGATTGGTCAATGCAGTCGATTGGTTGAAAGACAGAGAAATATAACAGAATGTGTGCATGAATTAAGCCCTGGGGTCATTAAATATTTGTGGGTTTTTTCTAAACTTGAATGTTTTAGAGCATCAGATGTGACCGCTTCTCTGAAACCAGTTCACAAAATGAACCTTCGAATGAAAAGGCAGTGTGTTAATGGAGCGAGACGCTGTCTTCTGTCTGCCTCATCCACCTCGATGAAACACTGACACAAAAACACCAAGAAACCACAACAGGGCAAGTGCTACAAGAAGGATGAAATGAATAAATAAAACCATCGAGCGAAGGAGAAAAAGGCAAACCACTGTGTCACTGTCAGTCGAGACCTTTGGCACAGATTCTGCACGGTGAGCCTGAGACAGACACAGAGTCAATGTGTTCTCTCCATCCTCTCAGTTCCCCTTTAATCACCAATGATGAGTTCAGAATCAAATACAGCACGTTCACACAACACATGGAGGAGCCAAACAACCTGAGAATGCAGGAAGTAACATGACATATTCTGTGACGTCCATATTTCACATTCTCAAACACAGACAGTATTTGTCCGAGAGGATTCATGAGAGCTTTCATTTCCAGTCTCAGACTTTCCATCACATACATCACAGCCACCAGATCTTTCATTTACAGACGAGACATCGCCATGTGCTTCTCTCTAGGGTTAAAGGAAGAAACAGACAGAGTCGGTGATCCACCGCGATCCAGATCCGCTTTTGTCCTCCTCAAATACTCTTCATGTCTGAATGAAGACGTGGATGTTAGAAAGCCGTATGACTTCAGTCAACAGATCTGTGAATCAAAATCTAGATCAGAGAAGAAAAACCATGTCCCTACAAATAAATCCACAGGTTAAGACGCACAATGCTCATTTCTCGATCGTCAACAGCTCAGATTTCAGTCCCAGAGGGGCATTTGATCTCGCAGCGTGAGCCTGTAGCAAACCAATTTACTCCAAATCACACGCAACCCAAAAAAAGAGCCAGAAAAGCACATTTCCACACAAAACACCACCAAAAGAAAATTTTACATTCTGCCTTTCATACGGGAAAATGCTGGAAAACATTTGCCTGGCCTTCTGTATTTTAACTTCACAAAATATCAGACACCGAAGCAAATTGAATAATAAAGTCATTTATATTCCATTCAGAGTGAGGGAAAGGCGATTTACTGAACGCTGAATGGATGCGGGAGACGGAAAGAAAGTGACCTTCTTCACAAAGCTGCAGTTACACGCAGACGGAGTCATTCAGCTGCTCTAACGATCCCCCGGTGATCGTTCTGTTCACAAATGACTAACGTGAACCGCGGCCGTGCGTCCTCGGGGTGAGAAATGTCTGCCAGGAGACACACAGAGAGAAATCATCATGACTTCACGAGTAACTCATGTGAAAGAGCTTTCAAAACACAAAATATCGCTGTGAAATGCCCAAACTGTCACTACGTTATGACGACGCGACTCACTGTATGTGGCACTGAGTTCATTCAAACCCATGACCTCCGTGTCTCTAGCGAGGTCTTCTACGGCTTGAACACATGAACCCTGTTAGTAAAGATCACTGCTGAATCAACCGAACACAAACCATCATTTAACTTCTGGAAAACAACAAGTATATCAGTAAGTAAAAGATCCATTTGGTAAATTACACCAGATACAGACTTCTAGTGAGTGACATCATTATCAATATTCTCAATTTAATTCTTTTCAGTACGTTTATATTTATGTAAACAATGCGTAACTTTGATGTGTTTTAGTCACCATGGAAACAGGACGGCAAGTTTTCACTGCTTTCAGGTGAGTTACAATTACACAAATAACACATTTAACTGTTCCTGATACTTTCTTACATGTAATTGACATTCTTACAGAAGTAGTTCAGTCCATTAGCATTACAACCATTACCAATAGGCTATTAGATTTGAGCTTTGAGATTTGAAGTTTGTAGTAAACATTTGTCAAAATGTTCTGATTAGGCGTTCATGTGTCAATATACAGGACAACTACAGCCCTACAGTACAGGTAAATATACTGCAATTTGTGACATAAAAGCCTACAATGAATTATAAAGAAATATAAAAACACCACTTAATTAATCTTTTTTTATTATTATTCAGTAATTGTTTCATATTAAAGTCATTTTACTTTCAAAAGTAATGTGGAAAGTTTGTACATGGTGAGTATGTTTCTAAAGCGTTACAAGGAGACATGATGATGTGATAAAAAACAAAGTTATAAATACGTTTCTGCAATGTTTTGAAAAACATTTTTATAACGTAAAAAAAAAAGCGACATCTTTTTAAAACTAGAGTTCCGACAGAAGACCTGAATACTGGATATTCATAGCTTTCACCTGGAGTTATTTTATTAAATATTTTAATTGTTTATAATCGTTGTTTTAATACAGGTCAAAAAAGGCTGAGAAGAGTTGCTCTATATGAAGCTGTCTGATGAATTAGACCGGGATTGATGGAATCAGAAGAGAAAAGGCGTTTCACAGGTGGAGCAAGTGATTGTATGATTTATTTCTTTAGAAAATCAAATAAGAGCAGGAACCTGAATTAAGACAGTAAAGCCGTGTTGATTTCACGTGATTGAACACGCGTGTTCCTGGTGAGAGACAGGCGTGTGTAATCAATCCCAGAGTAATGACCAGCAGATGGTTCGGGGGACGGCGGCAGATTTGACTTATTACGAGGGTCCTTGATGTGTTTAACTGAACAGGCTGTTCACGGATCCCCCGAGAGCCTCAGACAGACTCGTGCCAGCCGCTTCACAGAAACAAACAATATTTCCCCATCAACCAAGAAAACAGACAAAATGATCTCTAGAGGGCAAATCCCAAATTAGGTTGGTTGTAAATACACAGCAGCAGCAGGTGGTTTTACAGCAGCCATAGAAAAGTGCTAAGACATCTCCTTTTACACTTAAGTCATATTTAAATTGAGTGAATTTCATTGCATTAGATATACAACATCAAATCAAGTGACATCTGCGCTTAAATGATGCTGCTTAGCTCTCAGAACCTGAAATCAGTTTTCCTCACAGGAATCACATTCACTATCAACATGATACACAAAGCTTTTTTTCTCTCACTCCAACCTAGAGTATAAATACAGCAATCCTATTACCACGTGAAACATGAAGGACAGCTCAGACGATCATCACGATTATCAGGTTTAGTTCACAAGGCATCAGCTGAGAAACACACTGGAGAAACTGAAGGTCATGTATTTAAACTGTGTTATGATCCGATAAACATTCAGGAACGAGAATCCTGAAATAAAGACCCGATCAGAAATGGGAGGCATTTGGCATTCCAGTCAGGAGTGTCTTTGGCAAAGCTGTTATTGTGAGTAGGTGGAGAAGTCTAGAAGAGAATGCAATCCCAGAATGCCTTTCTCCTCCTCCTGCACACAGACCAAAATACATCTTTATTACATCACAGCCACCTGTGCATCTCGAGCACCGCAAGGAAAAGGTCATGCAGTTTGATGAACTTCTCACATCAGGTGAGCTCAGATTACTCATTGATCACTCTGACAGATGGATCAGTTTTACAAGTCTACATTCATCCTCTAATACACCCATCTGAAACTCCCAGAGCGGCACGATCCTCCCCGAAAATAGAGTCTGCTATCTCACATGCTTCATGTCCATCATCTTACACATCTACTGTCTCTCACACACTTTTGCTCTTTTTAAAGACAAATTACATTAGAAATCCGAAATGACTCCTTCTACAGTGAGGTCTAAAAATTAGAATTTTGCTTCTAATTGCCGTTCATGGCCCCGAGCGCACCGCTAGACAAACTATTAAACAAATCGAATGATTATTGTATTTTCTGGCCTTCACTACACGCAGAGCATCTGACGCAGTATAAACCGCTCTCATTCACATGTATGGATGAGCTGAGGAGTGATGGATCATGGGTAATTCAGCTTTGGCAAGGTCTGTGGGATGCCAGCCGAGGAGCGCTTGGGCTTTGACTGATTTATTCAGCGCCAGCGGCTGGCAGCAAATCACAGACGACATGGCCTCGTCATAAAATCTGTCTGAAGCATTTACCTGCATGAAAATCAACCCATTAACTCATTAATAACATCAGTCAGATCTCATCTGATGGCCAAATTCTTGAACAATAACTTGTGCCCAAAAATAACACATAAAACTAACAAATAATGAAACGACGAGGTCAGTGCTGACAGCCTGTGGTCTAGAAACCAGGACACTCCTTACATCCTCTACACACCATCACTGTCTGTCATCTGTCCATCTGTCTGTCATCTGTCCATCTATCCATCATCTGTCCATCTGTCTGTCCATCTGTCCATCATCTGTCCATCTGTCTGTGTCTGCTATCTGTCCGTCCATAAGCTGTCCATCTGTCTGTCTTTGTCTGTCCATCATCTATCTGTCTGTCCATCTGTCCATCATCTATCTGTCTGTCCATCTGTCCATCTGTCCATCGTCTATCCATCTGTCCATTGTCTTTCCATCTGTCCATCATCTGTCTTTCTGTCTGTCCATCATCTGTCTATCTATCTGTCCATCTGTCCATCATCTGTCTTTCTGTCTGTCCATCATCTGTCTATCTATCTGTCCATCTGTCCATCATCTGTTTATCTATCTGTCCATCATCTGTCTGTCCATCTGTCCATCCATCGGTCTGGCATCTGCAGAGGAACTGAAGCTCCAGGTCACAGAGAGTTTAGAGACTTGACATAAAAAGCTGCGCAAACACCTCAAAAACTGAGCATTATGAGAACTCATATTCAAACCTGCCATGTTGACGTTTGTGTGCAGCTTCTTCTCATTCTATGGTGCTTCACACAGAGACGATATTGCAGATATCACCAACATGACAGACTCTCAGTGAATAACAGCTTAAATGTGCACATTCAGGAGAGCAGGAATATAGTCCAAGAATCAGATAGAATCATCAATAAAGAGTGCAGTTAGACATTTTCTTTTCTTTACTGCTATGTTTTGAAAACACACTTATTGTTTTAATAGCAGTTTTTCTTTTTTCAAATGACTAAATCACTAAAAATACTTAGTGTAAAACCTAGTTACAGGCTTAACCATCTCCAGTTTGGCAGTTTAACACGTTGATCTGATTCTTTCACCTGTCCTGTCAATTTGTTTAATTCATTCCTCCTCTTTTTGTTTTAGTCTCCCTTGTTTTCCTGCAGTTGTCGGCTGACATTTGAGACTTGTGCAGCAAACACAAACGCGTCAGGCTGCAGAATTTGCCCAGAGAGGTTATTTTTCTTCTGCCTTTTCTGACCTTCTGATGGCATCTCAAAGCATTTCTCTGGCAAAAACACCAGTAATAGCAGAGCCCAATCTCTCCAATCACTCGCCAATCAGATGCTACAGCCATGCAATTTCTCAGTGTGGAGTCCAGACACCCGGAGGACCAAAGCGTTTGTAGGCTTTCCCAGCGGCTGTGTTTCTAACACCCCCGGAGCGCCAGACGTCAGAATCAGGGGCCGAAGATCCACTCACAACCTGACAGGCTGGAAAAGGCCGAGAGACACAGAGAGAGAGAGAGAGAGAGAGAGAGAGAGATGAGCAGAGCCGCTGTGGTGACGAGCTGCTTCTGTTCTCTAAGGAAGCCCACAATCACAATGATGGATGAGAGAGAAGAGGAGGATATTCATCCATCCATGTGTCAGGCCGGTTAATGAGGGCTCACACACACAGACACACACACACACACACACACACAGATCACTCCTGTAACGTGCATCATCTTGAAGACGCATCAGATGCATCGACAGCATCATCAGAGATTTGGTGAGGAACGAGAGCACTGAAGAACAAAGAGTGAGAGAAAGACGTCCTAGAGTTCACTTAAACTTAATCTGACACATGATTATGGTCTGTTCGAGTCACAAACAGGAAGAGCCACGTGATGTCATTTCCTCTACCGCTGCGCTAACAGAGACTCCCAAAGCCACACAAAGCGTCTTTCATTCCTCTCCTGCCAGCTCCATTGCGGCCGTTCATATTAATCTTGTGTGGCAGAGTCATTTATAATATCTGACATGTAAAGAGGGAAATGTGAGGTCTGGAGGGGTCTGAGGGGTTTGGGTAGTTAGCGGCTGACTCCGGACATACGCCAACAAATCCCAGCAACATCGAGAAATACTTCCAGCTAATAAACCACCATCAGCGCTGCTGCGCTCCCATTCACACACTCTCATCTCAGCAGCTGATTCATGATTTATGAGCTCAGCTCATGCAAACATAGAATACAAATATGATTTTCATGACTTCACGTGTATGGAAGTAAAATAATGACAAATGTCTTTGAAACAAAATCATGCTGAATAGCACTAACTGAAAAATAATGCACAGCATTAACAGTACTTGCATTTTAATGCCTTGTATTTCCAAGGATTGCATTTTTAGGTCCTGAAATTTAACATAGTTGTCCGTTTAAGCTGTGAATATTTCAATTAAAAATATTTCACACACACCTTTTTATAATTAAAAAATCAATAATTCATATTCACGTTCCAGAATTCACTTCCAAAATATTCAATCGTTTTAAAAATACGATGTATAATATTCGACAGGCAAATTTCGGTCCATTTTATTTCACTTTCCAAATTCGCTTCCACAAATTCAGTGGTTAAAATTCGGCAGATAATTCGCCCTTCCACATCCGGGAACTGCAGGAATAGCAGTAGAGCACAGAGGTATGATCTCCATCTGCTGTCAGTCGCTCACCAGCAGGTGGTGCAAGCGGCTGCTGTTTAAGACCAAAGCAACAGGTGGATTAAGTAATACAGTTACAAAAACTGATCTGCAGAAATGGAGCAAGCGCTAAGCAGAAGTTTTGATTATCGGGGCATGTGGAAAAGCTGATTGTGTGAATGTGAATGTTTATTTCAACATCTTTGCCTTTACCATAGACTGTATAAAGGTTGTTACCTGTAGCCTAAGCAGCATTCTCTACCATAAAGGAGATTATAATGGGATTTTACCCAACGCTGAAGTACAGAACTAACATTACATCTAAGGAAGACATATATTGCTTTCGCTTGTTTGGTTTCCGTAACTTTGTGTCATGGCTTGTGTGTCGCTGTGCTGTAATACTGGGGATCCCCTCACGTCACACTGCAGGATTCTCCAATGAGGAGTAACGCTTCTCAATCAATTAATACTATAATATAAGACCTCAGATCTCAGATTACACTTTATTGATGATTATGCAAACTATATAGACAGTTAAGAAGATATAAAATATGAACGAACGCTCAAGGTTTCACGCGGTTTCCCTGAGAAATCTGTTAAAGAAAATAAAACTGGCTCAGCGCACTAACAGCGATTACATTAACATTTATTCATTTAGCAGACGCTTTTATCCAAGCCACTTATTAAGAAAAACTCCGTGTTAAACTTTAACGTTAAAAAATTAACGTCTTTTATTGCCTCAAGATATTAAATTCGGCATTTAATTAATACAATATATTACTGTATTTTATGTACATTTCAGCAGATGAGCACAGAAATGAGCCCCACAAACCACAAAGTTTCCCCAAATAATTTTTTTTTTTCGTAAAAAGAAAACATTTACATTTAGCTGACGCTTTTATCCAAAGCGACTTACAATTGCTATATATATCAGAGGTCGCACGCCTCTGGAGCAACTAGAGGTTAAGTGTCTTGCTCAGGGACACACTGGTGTCAACCAGTGGATTCGAACCCAGGTCGAACCCGACCAATGGCATGCATCTTATCCACTCATCCATCACCACCACCAAGTGCAAGCGCAGTAGTTTTATGTTTGATATTTGCTGTCTATTCGCCTAAGCTGCTTTAGGGACCATCTGCAAATTTACCTCAAAATGAAACGTAGTACAATATTAGATTCAAATTAATCAGTTTACACTAAATTAATTATCAACTCAAACTGACTAAATATATATGGCCAATAACTTATTTCTCTTTGTATGGACACTACACAAATATTGTTTAAGAAAAAAATAGTTAGTCAGTCTTGTATCTAGCAATGTACAACAACTGAAAAACCCTTTCCAGGGATCTTTAATATGTAAATAATTGTATACTGTAAATATATGAAGGGAGGTACAGGCAAAATCTCACCTGTAGATAATCACTATGAGAAACACAAGATTTAGAATTTGACAGTACGTTATTTACAATTTTTATTAAAACTCATTGGACCTTTTAACCCAGTCAGTGGAATTGTCAGATGGTCCCTTGGGTCCCTGCTCTCTCCATGAAGATGTCTAGTTTTTTTCTAGGTACGTCCGCACCGCATCGAGTTAAAAACATCTACATTTTTCAGAATACTGCAAGCGCACCGCAGGTCATGTGGCAAGAACTAACCAGTCAGCTTTATCCTTTCCCATAACAAAGTTGAAAGCTCAGCCAAGATGAAGGAACAGCTGATCATAGCTGTATATGGATTGCCATTTTGAAATAAATTTAGTAGCAGAGCTACTGCAAGCGATTTTTAGTGCTGCAAATCAATTTATCCTTTGCTGAAATTTCCACGTCTTCATGGAGAGAGCAGGTCATGGATGCTTTGCAACGGCAGATGCCTCAGGAGCGCAACTGCCCAAGAGCTTTGGAAAGGAAAGGAGAAAGCCGTTTGCCTAGCGTTTTCCATGCGTTTTTAAGCGCGATATGTGAAAAGCCCCTTACTCGTCATTGGGGAATCCTGGAGTGTGACCTGAGGGGATGTAATGTTAGTTCTGTACTTCAGCGTTGGGTAAAATCCCATTATAATCTCCTTTATGGTAGAGAATGCTGCTTAGGCTACAGGTAACAACCTTTATACAGTCTATGGTAAAGGCAAAGATGTTGAAATAAACATTCACATTCACACAATCAGCTTTTCCACATGCCCCGATAATCAAAACTTCTGCTTAGCGCTTGCTCCATTTCTGCAGATCAGTTTTTGTAACTGTATTACTTAATCCACCTGTTGCTTTGGTCTTAAACAGCAGCCGCTTGCACCACCTGCTGGTGAGCGACTGACAGGAAATGGAGATCATGCCTCTGTGCTCTACTGCTATTCCTGCAGTTCCCGGATGTGGAAGGGCGAATTATCTGCCGAATTTTAACCACTGAATTTGTGGAAGCGAATTTGGAAAGTGAAATAAAATGGACCGAAATTTGCCCGTCGAATATTATACATCGTATTTTTAAAACGATTGAATATTTTGGAAGTGAATTCTGGAACGTGAATATGAATTATTGATTTTTTAGTTATGAAAAGGTGTGTGAAATATTTTTAATTGAAAGATTCACAGCTTAAACGGACAACTATGTTAAATTTCAGGACCTAAAAATGCAATCCTTGGAAATACAAGGCATTAAAATATAAGTACTGTTAATGCAATGCATATTATTTTCAGTTAGTGCTATTCAGCATGATTTTTTGTTTCAAACACATTTGTCATTATTTTACTTCCATACACGTGACATCAAGACTTTCTTAACCCTATCATATTTAATCATGAATTCCTACGGCTCTAAATAATGAACATCATCAAACTTTGCAGATAGACCTGTCTCAGTCAATCTGCTCCTGTCCGTCTGAATGTCTTCTCTCTTATGAGTTTTCATCCAGTCAAAGCTCTTTTACTCTCTCCTGACTGTGATCAAGTAAAGGTCAGAATATGGTCAGTAATATCTCCAGATGAACTCTCACTGGACTGAAGCAGCTCAGCTTTACTGGATTCTCCATCAATCATGTTTTAGAGTCTCAAATCTGATCCTCAGGATCTTTTGAGGAGCTTTACTTTCACTGTTCCTCAGCGGAGGAATGATCTTCACAAGCCTCCAGAACATCTCACATCTTCTGAGGAGCCTTGATTTCTCCAGCTCTCCATCACTGTGTTATATGTGCGGATCATTTACGTGTGTTTACAGCAGCTCATCAAACGTCCGTCTCACTGTTTGTGAGGCACTCGAGTGTTTGAGTCTGAGGATGACGAGGATGAAGAGGATATGGCTAATAGGGCATCTTGGGTCTGTCGGGCATCACAGTGTCGTCCAGAGGGAGAGCGTCTCTGTGTGTCTGGTCAGAGCAGAAATGTTCCCCAGACTTAGCCTGGTTTCTCCCAAGGTATTTTTCTCCGTTTCTGTCATGTAGCTTTGGTTTCTTTGTCTTGTTCAGCTGCTGACACTTGACTGATTGCACAGACACTACTGAAGAGAACTGAACTGGATGATGACCACTGAATCAACAATGAACTGACTTTAGCTGAAAAACGACTCCGTTATTGTCTTCTTGCATTATTGACACTGTAAAGCTGCTTTGACACAATCTGTATTGTAAAAGTCCTAAATAATTAAAGGTTACTTGATTTGACCTGGCCTCACACACTTGAGTTGTTCCCATCTGAGACACTGTTGAGATCTCCAGTGAAACTCCAGAGAGTTCTCCTCATCTGACCATCATACAGACAGACAGCACACACACAGCGGCTTTAACAATCCCACAGAGGAAACGAAGCACCGCTGCTTCAGACGGATGTTCTGTACGTGGCATCAGCAGCGAGGACATTAGCGTTCCCAGTGTGTGTCAGCGGTGATTGTTGGGGAGGAGATGTTTCAGTGGCTTCTGTTGGTATTACAGTAGTTATTCACGCAGCATCAGCAGAAAACTCCATCAGCTGCCGCTCCAGTGTAACCATGGCAACATCAATCCATCCGATCCATATTACATTCAATTAAATTCTTCTGAGCTAATGAGGAGGCGTACGAGCGTGACAGACCTGAGAGCTGTGAATTAGGATCATGGAGTTTCAGGAAACATTTCACAGATACACAAACGCCACACACACCGAAATATGATGTGTAAGAGCATTTTAATACACCACTAATATTAATCCAATTCAACTGAATGACTCCGACTTGTTTTAAAACACATTGTCATATATGCGTTAGTGTAACAACAGAAAAACAATCACACACTTACTGCAGGAAACATCTGAAGAGGAGAAGTGGAGGACGGCAACAAATAAATAAAGAAAGAAAAGCAATTAAAGAGAAACAGTCAGTAAATGAAAGCTGCTGCAGCACAAACAGATCTCTGCAGGGTTAGACCCAGACTTTGAAGTAAATGTGTCTTATCTGACCCCAACACACCCGCTGCTCCCTGACAAGGGCCCTCAGAGCTAGAGACACCTCCCAGGACAGAAGAGCCACCGGCCCCGATCCACGACACACACACAGAGACACACACACACACAGAGACACACACACACACACACACAGAGACACACACACAGACAGACACACAGAGACACACACACACACACACACACACACACAGAGACACACACACAGACACACAGACACACACACACACAGAGACACACACACACAGAGAGACACAGAGAGACACACACACACAGAGACACACACACTCACACACACACACACACACACACACACAGAGACAATCACGGCAGGGGAATGTGGCTGAAGAAGCGCGAGAGAAAGACAGGAGAAAGCTGAACTTTCCACACGAAGGCCACTTACTGCTGACACACCACACCATCATTAAACCTCAGAGCAGCTCTGCTCCTGTCTGGATCCAGCACTCACACTTTTCTAAGCATTTCTATGAATTATTGAAAAAGCCTACAGTCAGAGAGAGAGAGAGAGAGAGAGAGACACTTCGACATCTGATATTCCTGATTTAACCCTCGCTGACACACACACACACAACCCCACAAAACACTCGACATCATGGCACACTTTTGATAGATGCTTGAAATACTGGCTCCAAACACCAGGTCCCATGTGTCAGAGCCGACTGAAGCCAGCGGAGGATCAACACTCACAGGAGAATCACAGACACACGTATGAATCATCAAATATATGCATCTGCATCATCTGGGATGACTCAAAAAAATGAGATCCGAAACTCTCAAATGATGCCAGAGCTGTTCTCCATCTAACCCTGACTTTAACCAGCTGCTCTTTATCACATGTGTGCAGGATCACACTATCGACATGATCCAAACACTGAGGATCAGAGAAGGTCCAGAACTTTATCTTCATTTTTAACAGTATATTTAGTAGATTTCATTTTCTCAAATGTTTTCACAAAAAAAAAAAAGTGTACTTTTGCTTTAATTTGCCAGTTTTACATTGATTTATATTGTGCAAAACACATGTACACTTTTTTCAATATTTCTTAAATGTACAGATACTTTGTGTAACAAACACAACATCCTGAAGTACTCCAGTGTCTACCCAGAAATCATATTTATATTTCCAAGAAAATCACTTTGTCTAGAAATCATCTGCTGCATGCAAAGATCTGATAAATGTCTTTGTAAAAACATCTGATCCAAGTCAGTTTTACATTCATTCTAAAATTGTTTTTAATGTCTATTTAGAATCTGTGAGGAAATGTCTCTGTCTTCATCTGAGTCTCAGACGTGTCTATAGATGGATTTCTCCACCTGACAAACGTCTACAGAGCGATCAGACACTCGTCATCGTGTCGTTATCACACATGCGGCCCAACTGTCAGGCCATATCTTTGTATTCTAACTGAATGAGATGCTGTTGGCGCGGTTTAGCACATTAGCTTTAGCGGCTTTGATGTGTGATCAGAAAGAGCTGCTAGTGTTTGCATTGACTGGATATTCCTCCGAGTGTAGGGACGAGAGAGAGCTGCGTGGACAGAAACTGGGTCACTTAGAGTCACAATGTTTCAGCACAACACAGAAGCACTCGAGCGTCTGGGCTCAATGTCACTTGCTATCTCATCTTTAATAAGCTTTTCCTTTCCCTACAGGACCAGCGTGTCCCTCACGAGGAGAAGACAGATCCTTCACAGCGCTTTCGTGTGTGAATGAGCCTCTCATCATCTCCTAAATGAATCAGCCACTCGAGAGTCCCAACACACCTCAGTACGAGCAGAACAGATGAGAATAAAGTCCTGAAGCGCTGAAGGGCAATGGTTTCTGGAGGCCAATACACCTGTAGGACATTTCCTATCAGATGTCAAATGGACGTTTAGAAGATGTCTTTAAGATGTTTATGATGTAAAACTGACATCTTAGAGACGTCTGTCAGATGTGCCTGATCTGTTTAACACTAAAGAAACATTATATCGAGCAGACTTTCTCTGTTCTGTGACCGTCTCGTTTATGTTTGGAGGGCTGAATTCTTCATAAGCTTGGTGTGTATAAAAACACTACAGGACTAATAACACTAATTTGAGATGGGAGAGCAAAAGCACTTCCTGTCAGATGGCTCTAGCATCACATCTTCGATCTGACATGACAAAGCACTCGCACAAATGTGTGTCCCCGGCTCGAGTGTGTGGGACTCGCTTCAGAGAGCTGTCTGCTCGTGTCTCCATCTGCTTCAGATCTCCATGCATCATTGATGAAGCCCGTCTGACCAAACCGTCCCGAGAGCTTCACACGCTCAGAGAGCACTTGTGCGGACGGGTCACTGAAGGACACCTCCACTACTGCCCACAGGACTGCGCTCTGCAGCTTTTATGAAGGTAAATTTAAGAACATTTTGCGGATACCTTCAATGGAACACACTATACATCAGTTTGTTCTCTTAATGTAAATGTCTAGTATTAGCAACACTTTAAAATAAACACACCTACACTACTTTTTTAATTTTACAAGAAAGTAGCTTCGGGCTTGAATATTTATGCTCACAAACACTAGAATATGGAATCATTTATCCTGTACCTTCTGATCACACTGCAAAAAAATTAAAAATAAAATAAATTAAAGATTTCTGTGTTGTTTTCCAGTGCCAATGTTCAAATATTCTTATATCAAAATCATTTACTTGAGAAGCAAAATGATAGAAAATAAGAAACTGACCTAAACAAAGTGAGTTTATTATAAAAAGATAAATGATCTGCCAATGGAATCAGAAAATAAATTGACTTAATTCAAAAAGAAAACCACTGGCAGATAATTGTCCTCATTTTAATCATAAAACTCTCTTTGTTTTGATCAATTTCTCTGAAAACAAGACTTCATGTGTTCATCCTGCATCTCCAGTAAATGTCTCTTGATTTATAGTTATTTAGATATTTCACCTGAAAACAAGACAGAAATACTGAGATTCATGTAGGGTGAATTAAGACTTTAAGACCTGCAGAAACCCTGCACGGAGAACCTGACAGAGCGTTCTTCTTAAACTCTCCAGAGCTAAACGCTGCCACTGCGTCTCACATCTCCTCATCGTCTCCGACCGGCCTCGTCTTCTCAGGGACATTATCAGAGTCCAGCTCGTCTTATCAGCCTGCGGTCAGTAATTAGCAGAACTCACAGCAGCGCTATCGGCTGCTCGAGCCTAGAGAGAGACCGACTGCACACACACACACACACACACACACACACACACACACACAAGACACACACACACACACATTTCTGGTCAGCTATCCTTGTGGGGACTCTCCATAGGTGTAATGGTTTTTATACTGTACAGACCGTATTTTCTATCGCCCTACACCAACCCTACCCCTAAACCTAACCCTCACAGGAAACTTTCTGCATTTTTAGATTTTCAAGAAACTTTGTGTAATTTATTAGCTTGTTTAGCCATGGGGACCTCAATTTACGTCCCCACCGTGACACGAGTCCCCATGAGTCTGTGTGTATTCAGGTTTAAGTCCCCACCAGAATAGAAAAACAAGTACACTCACACAGAGACACACACAGACACACACACACACACACACACACTCACACACTCACACACACACTCACACACATATACACACAGAAACAAACAACCAAACAATAGACGTGTGCTGAATCTCTAGGAAACATTTCAGCTTCCATCACAGCAGCAGAATCAAATAAAATTCTTAAAGATACATTTACATTGGAAGAAAAATCACTTTTGCAAGTCTTGTAAGTCTTATTTTATTTTTAAAGTGTATTAAATCAAATCAATTTTTTAGCCTTAAAACAAGAAGAAAAAATCTGCTAACAGGGTCAGAAAAATCTAATTGTTTTCCCTTTGAATTAAACGAAACCAAGCCAAAAACAAAATTCTCCAAATATCTTCTTTCGTGTTCCTCAGAAGATGTAGTTATGAGTTTCAGACGAAGCATGTGGAAACATGTGAAGCTGTGCCTGCAGCGGGAGCCGAGCGTCTGAGCGTCTGTGTGTCTGAGCGTCTATAAGTCTGTGTGTCTGAGCGTCTGTGTGTCTGAGCGTCTGAGCGTCTGAGTGTCTGTGTGTCTGTGTGTCTGAGCGTCTGTGTGTCTGAGCGTCTGAGCGTCCGAGCGTCTGTGTGTCTGTGTGTCTGTGTGTCTGAGCGTCTGAGCGTCTGAGCGTCTGTGCGTCTGTGTGTCTGTGTGTCTGAGCGTCTGAGCGTCTGTGCGTCTGTGTCCGAGCGTCTGTGTGTCTGAGCGTCTGTGTGTCTGAGCGTCTGAGCGTCTGTGTGTCTGTGTCTGAGCGTCTGTGTGTCTGTGTCTGAGCGTCTGAGCCTCTGTGTCTGAGCGTCTGTGTGTCTGTGTCTGAGCGTCTGAGCCTCTATGTCTGAGCGTCTGAGCGTCTGAGCGTCTGTGTGTCTGAGCGTCTGAGCCTCTGTGTCTGAGCGTCTGTGCGTCTGAGCGTCTGAGTGATGTTTGTTGACATCGGTCTGAGACAGAAACACGCTGTGACCCTCCTCCGCTTGCTCAGATCAAAGGAAACGCTCAAATCGCTGCTGTCCTGAACACTTAATGAGCACTTATCTATCCTGCTGAATGCAGTATGCAGATATGTCTGGAACAGCGTAATCTCACGGCCCACAAGCATCCTGATGCTCACACACACACACACACACACACACACACAATCCCACAGCTTCATCTGACAGATCTCTCTCAGGAAAGTCCTCCTCTGTGTCTTAAATAAAGGTAAGGTGAAAACACCAGCAGCTCTGTGTCACAAAAACATCACTCACACTCACAGCAAACTGAATGCACATTATCTGAGAGATTCAACTCTTACAGTAAACCTATTTATTTTTCATTTATTAATAAGGATTAATAGTTTAAGAATTGTCCATTGATAAACTCATATTGATCTGCAGTCTTAATTAATCTGTCACAAACACTGCAGATGATGTGAACTTGCACTGACACAATACAGCTGTAAACATACAGATACATCTCACATTACACAACGCATCTTTTATTTGTCAACAGGAAACACATGCAGTATGTGATCTCAGATGATAAATGAGCGTGACGAGGATGACTTCCTCTACTGTAAAACCAAGCGCTCATGCGAAAAGGGATACTCATCGTCGGTTTATGAATATTCTGCCATCACTTACAGGATATCTGTAAAAACACTGGGAAAACAAACCACTGACAAAAGAGAGAGATCTGGATTTGTGTTCCACAGAATAAAGAAACTCACACAGGTTTGATACCGAAGAAGGGCGATGACAGAATAATCATCTGGGGGTGAACTGTCAACATGTTGTACTCAAAATTGTGTCTCAGATGCGAGTCTCTCTTTTCCACAAGCAGCACGAAATGACAAAAACAGGTAGATATCTGGAGAAGCCCCTCGTGCTTGTCAAAAACAGCTCATTTGACCAGCAACTTTGTCCTGTATGATGAGAGAAAATACTGTAAATGTCAAAATCCTGTCCTCATGTGAATCAGTCCAAACAGAGCGACAGAGACTCGTCAGTCGAATCCAGCAGATAAAGCTAAACGTGATGTGTGTCAGAGACGGTCAAACACACATTCACATGATTCGGTGCAGCTAAAACACAGACAGGATGGGACAAACGGTCCTCCTGCACACAAGATCAGCACTTACTCATGTGTGCATACAGCGTGACGGATGATTTCCAATCAGTTAAAAGAGCAGCGCAGATTAGAAAGAGTCACATCAAAGTCATCTGTCATGAGATGAAGGAGACGCGAGGAGGAGCAGGCCAGACACATCTGAACGTGACATGCAGAATTCATCGAGGTTTGAAACAGCAGGGAATCATGGGAAACAGAGCAGTGTAATAAACATTCAGCACACAGGAGAGAGAAGAATCCAGCAGGATAAATCTGACAGAGAATGGGAGCGAGCCGTCAGGAGAAATCACTACGGTTCAGACGCAATTAAACAGAACTCTACCAACACACTGAGGACACGCCACAGCTGACCTGAAAAATGGAAAACAACGGGTTATTTTCTTTTCATTAGAAACAGGCATGACTAAATCGACTGCTGAATGACACTTTCCCATCATGCAATGGGGCGGATCAGCGAGCGCATCTGTCCTCGACCGCTGTGACCCAAAACACACAAGTGAAGGAGGAGAAAAGCCCAGCACTGGAGTCCTGCACACGGCCGAAGCTTTTCTCCTGAACGGAAGGAAACGGGCTGATTGTTTTCTAAAGAAGACGTTCATTAAGGGAACAAGCGCACAGTGTTCCAGAGCAGCAGACAGACTGTGTTTTAGACATTCATTTGTGCGTGTCCTTAAAGAGCCACATGCTGAGAGTCTGACGGGAACCAGCGACTCGGCTTCCAAACAGGATTCAACACACACACACACACACACACACACACACACACAAGACCAGTTTAGACTAGTCTGTGCTGGTCTTACTAGTGAAACAGCGATGTCTTAATGGTTGAAGTTAGGCTGACCATTTCTATGACACCAAAAAGAAGGAAAACACTTTGTAGGATGCAGCCAGAATAAAAACTGAAAAATAACCCAAAACCTGAGCAGTGACAAACACTCTTGCAGAACTTTCCACTGAGGAATGGAATTTAAATCAATTTTTACCTTTATAAAGGCATTTTCATAACCTATTTAAATGTGTGTGTCCCCTTCCATTTACACATTTAAATACATTTAATAAATGTAATTAGAATATTTATTAGAACAAAATCCATCTGCACTACATTTATTTACACACACCATTTACAACTGAATGAATAATTATGAGATAAATATGCTAAATACAGAAATGTTGGAAAAAATGTAAATATAATTTTTTTGCAAAATGCAATATTAATTTAAACGATTCGTTTAAAATCACTGATTCATTCAGTAACCAAAGAGAGCTGAACTGGACGATGACGTCCCTGAATCATCGGTGAACTGGCTTGAACTGGAAAAAGGACTCTGTTATTGTCCTCTTGCTTTATTGACAAATGTTTTACTGTTTGACACTGTAAAGCTGCTTTGACACAGTCAGTATTGTGTGTTACAGTGTTAGTCAGTATTAGCGCTACACAAATAAAGGTGGCTGGACTTGACTTATTGATTGGAATCCATGCCTTATTAATTGTATATAACTGTCAGACAAATGAACATCCAACAAAAGCCTGCGCTGGCAGACGGGCACGATATGAACCGATGCCCTGGTTAAAGTCAACATGACGACAGACTCGGTGTGCTTCCAGAAGTGTGTGCTTTAGACCAGGACACAATGTTTCCAAACAGACAGCTCATAATGCTAATGCTAACGCAAGCGTGCGGGGACTGGGACTGACAACTGAAAAGCGTGTACAGCTGCTAGGGAGTTTAGACATGTTTGCTCCAAACACTCGTCTTCATAATTGAGTCTCTATTGACGCTAATGATGTTTATGCATAAGCAATATATGCAAACATATTCAACCAACCGCCTCATTTTCATCACACTGTTGTCCTGAGATCAAAGGCTCCTCGTGAGGCGCAGCGGCTCTAGAGCAAAGCACAAATGCTCCAGTCTCTCGATGTGAACCAGACGCTCGATTACACACCATCACACAAAGTCAACCGGACATTAAACACGGGAGCTGATCGTTTTTCTGTTTGATAAGTGTGACATCAACAGCTTGCCTAAAACATGACTAAATAAACCATTAACATGTTCCAGCCGAACCTCAAGCTCTGGTTTCACTGAGATGCAAATGAGCAAACAGCCAATCAATGCTCCCGAAAACGGGAACAGACAGGAAATCATTCCTCAGTATCTTGGTCTTGTTTTCCAGAGCAAACATCCTTAAATCAAGATGCGCTTACTGGAAATGTGAAATGACAGATGAGTCTTGCTCTCTAAGAAACTCAAAAAAGAAAAATCCTCTTAATTTATAGAGAAACCAAGCTAACTCTGGTGAGATTTTGAGACATCTCATCTTTAGGTCATTTTGCAGTCAGTCAGTAGGTCAGGAAGTTTAGATGCTTGGACTGGAAAACTGGGGAAAAAACTGAAGGAGAGCATCATGTTTTGCAGTTTGAGAACTTGATGCAGGTTTACACTCGGTGGAACTGGAATGGTGAATGGATTTTCCCAAAACACAACTCCATTTCCATTCTGTGTAAGACAACCGTGTGTAGGTTTGGGTTTCTGCAGGTAAACAAAAAGGAAGTCAAATGTTTTCCTGTTGACGAACACAGTTCAGCCACTGCACAGCGTCTCGAATCCCAGCTCCGCTAACAGGATGTCGGGATAATTGGAATCAATGGTCAGGATTATGAGGACAAATCTCCCGTGTTTGATATCGCAGTAGATCTGATCAATAAGAGCCGCTGCTCATAGCGTTTGTGTTGGATCAATGTTCACAGCAGCCCAGACTTCAGGAGCTAAATGTGTAAGTGATCCGTGATGAGTCGATGCCTGATTGGGCCGGACGCTCACAGAGACACCGCTGAGAAGATCAATCCCCATGTGACCTCAGGTCACACACACACTGATGGTCATGACTGTGTGTGTGCTGGACAGAGACAGAAGCAGAATTGTATTAGTATATCAGGATATACTAGCAAAGACCCCAAAGACAGGCAAAGGTCAATAATGTTAGGCTGTTATAAGTACCAAGTTTATGAAACAGAACTGTTTTACTACAAAGAAAATACATACCCAAGAAAGTTTTTTACACAGCAGACAAAAACTATTTATACTAGTTATTGCAGATAGTGGCAGTTATCTGCACCTCAGTATTATAGTACATTATAAAACATTACGCAGTTATAACGTATTTAATGTAAATTATCATTTTAATTCAAATTATTAAATGGATGGGACCTTATTGGGACAAAATAGCCCTCCCTGTACCTACTCTAACCCTACCCGATATTTAATTTAATAGATTACTTTTATTTACTTAATTTCCATAGAAAATAAATGCTTTTCTGATGTGATTTGAAATTTGAAATGGGAGAAAAAGATTCACCAAAAGGCGGATTAGAACCCGGGTCGATCACGTGGAAATGAGTGAATCACAGTTTACCATCTGCACCACAGGAGTTGAGAGTGTTGGCTGTCTTTGTAGTGTTCACAAACCAATTCACACACACTTAATTTAAATAGTGTACTTTCATGTACTCTTGGGGGCCCCCTGGTGGCCACAGGGTCCTAAGCAGCCCGGCTCTGTTGCTGGGACTGTTACTAGGGTGTTGCTAAGCAGTTGTTGGACTTGCAATACAAGGGTTGTTCAAGTCTCGGGCTGGTGGTGTGTGTGTGTGTGTGTGTGTGTGTGTGTGTGTGTTCACAAACATTACGTGTGTGCGTAATGGTTTGAATGAAAACCTGATGCTCTGTGTGTCTCATCCCCGTATGTTAGTTGGGGAAGTCATCCCTCGGAGGAAAACAAGATCCCAGTTCTGACTGTTCACATCGTCCATTACTGAAGTCAGGCGTTAGGAGCAAGTAAAATCACTGAAAGCTTGCACCGGTGAAAGCTGTTGTGGATTTTCTACAATTACGTGTGGAAAGAAACAGTAATGGCTCCTCAATATCTGAATCCTTCACTGCTTAAAGCTCATTAGCAACAGCACATTTAATCTGCAGAATTGGCTACAAATACGAGTCTGTCTCTCCGAACACATTCACACGCATTCAGGAGCATTTATCTGTTTCAGAACGATTTGCTCATCTGCCGTCTGAAAGATAAACACACACACGGACCCCAGCGATGGATCAGGAGCATGTCAGGCTTTTATTTGTCGAGCAGCAGTAAAACTGAACACAGATCACTGCGTGTAGCTGTAATAATCTGCTCATACATGACGCCGCACGAGAACAGACAACCTCCAGACATTCAATGACATTCTCATCATCAAACACACATGTTGAAGAGCCCATTAACATAACATACAGTTTATGTGGTTTAAGGTAAAAAAAAATTCATTATTTTCCACATACTGTACAATATTGTTGCTCCTCTATGCCTTCTGAAATGTGTCGTTTCTAACAAATCTCATCGTTCTTGAAAGCGAGGTGTGCTCTGATTGGCCAGCTATCCAGTGCGTTGTGATTGGCTGAATACCTCAAGCATGGGAGGGAAATGTTACGCCCCTCACCGCATTGTGTTGTGTGTCCCGGTCAGAACACCGGCGGGAAAAGACAATAACAATAAAACCCATTACAAACCAGACATTTGTTGCATCCAGTGGGGACATCATTTCTGATTATAATGACTGATACTGTGTTTGTATGTGTTGCATCGCGCCTCATAAACACAAAACCATGTCTGCATGAGTGATGTTCACGGTGTGTGTGTGTGCACTCTGGATGGGTTACATGTAGAGCACAAATTCTGAGAAATGGTCACCAAACTTGGCTGTATGTCACACACACTCAAATAAATGGAAAATACTGTTTGTGTTTTATAGAGGCAGTGGTTGGTGTGTGTGGTTTATGGTCTTGTGGGTCAGTTAGTGTGGTCAGTATAACAGCTTGTAAGTGTTAATCTGACCGATGTGCCACTCTTCATCACTCAAGAAAGTGACACATTACTCTTCAGAAAAACTATCTCAGTTTTCTAAATCATGATTTGATGCATCTGAAACTCCTCTGTAATGCATCATTCCAGCACAATTCCGAGTCAATCCCGCTCTAACCACTGAAAATAGACACGCAATTTTGCGGGTGTCAGAAAGGCTGTGTACGCAAAGAAAACTGCTGGAGACTGAATCCTGGAAGTTTCTGGCTTTTCTTCCACTGACTGCACTGATAAATTGCTTTCTTCTTTCTGGAGGCTCTGACAGGAAATCAAGGCTCGCATTGCTTAGCAGAGATGATTTGACAATTTGGTGAGACAGGAGCCGAGAGCTGGACGCGGCTGAGATTTTGTGGTTGGAAGAGCACGTCTGATGATCGATACAGAAATGTCTTCAGCGGAGGAGAGAAACACGCGAGTGTCATAACTGTTTCGAAGCTTCAGACGCTGAGCTGAGGTTACAGGGAACACGTGGGTCACAGTATTTATTCATTCATTACGCACAGCCATTTCGGTTTCCTCAACACACCCCCTCGTATGTCATTGGTCAGACGGGCTGATAGTCCCACCCCACACTCATGTCATTGGTCAGACGGGCTGATAGTCCCACCCCACACTCATGTCATTGGTCAGACGGGCTGATAGTCCCACCCCACACTCGTGTCATTGGCTGAGTCAGAAGCTGACGTGTCACTCAAACAGACAGATCAATGTTGTGAAAGTGTTTCACTCTTCAGGAATTAAACTACCAATGTCTGAACTGTGTGTGTGTGTGTGTGTGTGTGTGTGTGTGTGTGTGTGTGTGAGTGAGTGAGTGAGTGAGTGTCAGTGTGTGTGTGTGTGTGTGAGAGAGAGGGAGAGAGAGTGTGTGCGTGTCAGTGTGTGTGTGTGTGTGTGTGTGTGTGAGTGAGTGAGAGAGAGTGTGTGCGTGTCAGTGTGTGTGTGTGTGTGTGTGTGTGTGAGTGTGAGTGTGAGTGAGTGAGAGTGTGTGCGTGTCAGTGTGTGTGTGTGTGAGAGAGAGTGAGAGAGAGTGTGTGCGTGTCAGTGTGTGTGTGTGTGTGTGTGTGTGTGAGAGTGAGTGAATGAGTGTCAGTGTGTGTGTGTGTGTGTGTGTGAGAGAGAGGGAGAGAGAGTGTGTGCGTGTCAGTGTGTGTGTGTGTGTGTGTGTGTATTGGTGCTGTGGGATGGTTGTGTATCCCATGAACAGAAATCAATAAAGAGACTGGTGGGGAATTGAAGGAATTGCCTGGAGAGGAAAATCTAATTAGAAATTAATTTGCGGAATAGATTCCAGCTCTGAAAACCTGCGCTCACAAATTTTATTTGCTCCAATTGTGTGACCATATGCTCGTATCTCCCGCGGCTCATGGAGACCGACAGACGGGTTTATATCTTCCCAGAGAAGCTCTTGTGGGAAACTGGAACGCGACCAAAGCATCTGAATATCTCACTTTAACTCAGAAGCCAATTCAACATCTTTAACAAAACAGCACAGAGAGTTAGACATGTTTCTCTCTCCCTTGCACTTCTTCCTTCTGGTCACAGATCATGTCCGTCCATCCCCGTATTTAACAGCCTTTAATATTAATTATAAAGCGACGTGACGAGCTCTAAGTGAATCTGTGCCGTGCTGATGTGCCTTGTTTGGAACAATCCCTGTTAGTTCTCTAATTAGCGGCTCTTTGTTCATTAGTATGTGTGTGTTTGTGTGAGCAGAAGAGACTCCTGACCTGAACAGAAACTGATATATTGATCCTAACACCGTTAACAACATTACATCTGTCTCATGTTGAAGCATGTCCTAACCTTTCCTGGAGCATCTCAGTCCATCAGAGATGAGATGCTTTTACTTCAGCCACTCAAACTAATGCACATGATCTTAGCCAATCAGTGGAGCCTGTCATGTCATGTGACTAATGACTCTGATGATGTCATGCAACACAATCAATAGTGATGTCACAGACCACAGAGCGACAGATATAAGAGTTTCACATGCTTTTCTCATGAGACACTGACAAAACAGCTGCTAGAAGATCAATATTACACATATAACACACTACAATATTATGTCACACAAATGCGTGTTACAGTTGAATATGAGTTTCCAGGTCCTGAAGAATCAGAAACACTGAGTCTTGTTGAAGTACGTGCTTCAATCATCAGAGGATCACTGACGCAGGCCGCGGCCGACAGATGATCATTATGAGAGGCGTGTGAATATCATCTCACTCGATTGATCCAATCATCTGATGAAGAGGAGCAGAATAATGACTGCAGATCTGATGATCCAGCGCCGTCCACGGTCAGAGACACAGAACATCATGTAGGACGAGGCTGTCTCCAGTGCACTTTTAAAGTAATGTGTTACGATACTGCGTTACTCCCTAAAAAAGTAAGTAAACTGAGTTACTTTTTTATGGAAAGTAATGTGTTACTTTATTTTTTTCTGTTTCTTATTTGGGCTGGGTTTGCTTGTTTGCATCATATTTGCATTTCTCTTCTCATTGATCTTGAGGAAGACAGAATGTGTGTGTGTGTGAGTGTGATGAGTAAAAGCATGTTGATATTGAGTCTAGATCTACAGTAAGATCATGTTCACACACACCGCATCTGAACTCACTCCTGATTCTCTCTACATGAGCTGTCCTTCAGTACAGGAGAAAACTGTTTGGGAAAAGTTATTTTATTGTAAATTATAAAGTAACACATTGGGAAAAGTAATGATTACATAACTCCTGTTACCCCCAACACTGCTTTATATTATCACCATACTGTTCCTGTCATGAGCGGAGCATGTACAAATGAGGATCTCAGTGGTTTTTGGGCTATTATGTGTGCTACACAAGGGTTTTTTCTTCTGAAAAAGCATAATGGTGTTCACCCAGGTGTTTCATTAACATCAGCGCTCTGAATGTTCTCTCATGCTGAGCTGGTCAACAAACATTCAAAGCACACATATCTTAACAGACGTGAAACCTGTGTGAGAACACATGCATCAGCTGAAAGAATCAATGTTTCTGCAGATCAGTGCAGAGATCTGTGACCGGCTCATCATGTGAAGCAGTGTGAATGACTCCTGAAGCACTGAAGATACGCTGAACATAAGGAGATTCACTCCTCTCCACAGACACACACTTAACATGCAAAACAAGAGCACATTCAGACTCCACACGCTCTCTCTCTCCTTCTAAGGTTTCTGTCATAAATTCTGGGAAACCCATTCATATACAAAACATCTGAATCTGTCACACGTCTCTTATTCTGGGTCTGATCTGGCCCTGGACTGTGTGACTGATGATCTCCTCGGTCTTCACAGAATAAAGTCCTATTCGTTCATCAGTATTTACTAGGGTGGAAATCTATGGTTATCTCACGATTCGATTCGATTACTATTAGCGATGTATCGATGAATCACAGTGTTGTCATAAACCCTGTACATCGATTAGGGTTGGGAATCTTCTGGCTCTTCACGATCCGATCTGATTCTGGGAGTCACGATCACAATTCCTAAATGATTCTTGATCTACATTTTTCCCTAATTAATTCTTCTGCTGTGCTTTAAAACATTACATCTTAAATAATATTGCAGTTATATGCTTTTTGTTAATAGTTGTAATCTCTGTATGTCAGTACTGCTATATTAAAACAGGAGTGTGCATCTTCACTGGTTTCACTATTCAGTGGTGTATATTGTTCTAATTCTGTTCAAAGATCTGGCCTTCAGGAGCTACAGGAGATATCTGTATATTTGTATTTCGAGCAGATGTTTCCCAGAAGAGCTCTGCAGTGTGTGATGTAGAAGATGCTGAGATGGACCGGCGCTGCTGGACGCTCTCTATATTCACACAGCGGCACATAAACCCAATTCTCCAGACGTGACGCGGGTCGATTTATACCTAACCTTTTGGTTTACAGATAAGAGGAAGTAAATACCATTAAAAGGTCACATCCTGACCCGAGCGGGACGATGCCACAGGAAGCCTTACATTAAAGCAGCGTGTCACGTGAGCTGACCCCGGTGCACACGGATCTCCCATCAGCCCGTGTTTGCTGTTCCTCGGGGATCTCATTCATCATGTTCCTGTGTTTCTCCCTGTGCTTCCACCTTCAGCATGTTCCCACGTGATGTGTGCAATACGCCTGCCGTCACACCCCACTGCTGCAGATTAGTCCTGATAATGACAGAGACGCGTCCCAACACAGACACCAGAGCGGCCATCTGGACCTCAGCGGGACGGGAGACACAGCACTGCAGCCCAGCACGCTCACACTCGTACACACACGCACACTTATACACTCTCACACACACACATACATGCACACACACACTTCAAAAACCTGATGTCTAGAGAAGATCATCCACACACTGAACACAGAACCCAAGAGCTTGACTGTCATCTGGAGATGAGCAGAACTAACACTAACACTGATCTGAAGGAGAGCGAGAGCATCATAACCTCCAGAGAAACTCTTCAGAGAAGCTGCAGTGAACCAGTGAAGAAGATTTACTTCTGTCTCCAGAAGCACAATCTAGAATGAGACACGGGTCAAACGTTCTGATCCGGTCAGCAGATGAGCAGAGAGAAGGTGAGGGGTTTCTTACCTGAGCCGCGCTTGGACACCACTTTCAGACTTCTGATGACCGTGGCATACAGCAGGATCTGCAGAGGAACCCGTGATCTCATGTTCACCGCTGAGTCTCCTGCAGAGACACGAGAAGACAAACAAGCGTCACACTCCTCCGTCTGATCCAGCGCTCGTCATCACCTCAGATAGGACCACCCGATCAATGAGGTCACGCTCTTATGGTTTATACATGGTCTCCAGCGCACACACACACACACACACACACACACACAGACCAGGTGTTCATCTCTGTGTCCACAACACATTTGTTCAAGAACTCCCACAGAAACCAAGCTCCAGCCAAAACAAAGCCAAAGATCTCTGAACATCAAAATACAAGGAGTTGCAATAATCTAAATGTGATGTGATAAAAGAACAAGAATGATTTACGTTTAGAAATTATCCGTAACTGATAAAAACTATTTTTAACAACCAAATTTACTTGTTTGGTTAAGCATAATTCAGAGTCCAAGATGACACCTAGGTTCCTGACCTGAGAAGAAACTGAGGGGAAATGATTGCCAAGTTCCTTAATAAGCATGTTTCCCAAAAACAATTTCAGTTTTAGCTTCATTAAATTGGAGAAAGATATTTTTTAACCATTTCTTGACATCATCAAGACAGTCCAACAACTGTTGAATGGAATCAGCAGCTTTCAATGGGATATACAACTGGGTATCATCAGCGTATAGATGAAATGAAACATTGTGGCCTCTAATAATATTCCCTAATGGAAGCATATAGAAGTTAAAAAGGAGCGGGCCCAAAATGGAACCCTGAGGGACACCACTAATAATAGGAGCTGAAGAAGAGAAGAATTTGCCCAATGATACAGAAAAGGACCTGTCTCTAAGATATGAAGTGAACCACTGTAAGGTGGTACCCTTGATACCAATCAAATTCTCTAAATGCCAAAGAAGTACATCATGATCAAATGCAGCTGTAAGATCGAGTAGCATTAAAACAGTATTTTTGCCAGCATCAACTGAAAGTAAAATATCATTAGATACCTTTAACAAAGCAGACTCTGTGCTATGATAAGCAGTGAAGCCAGATTGGAAAGGTTCCAATACATTTGCTGAATTTAAAAACAGGATCAATTGTGATTGCATAACCTTTTCTAACAACTTTGACATGACAGCTTAGAGACAGGGCGATAATTATTTAAAGAACTCAACCAAACCCTGTTTCTTAAGCAAAGGTTAAACAACAGCATGCTTAAAACAATTTGGCACTAACCCAGCATCCAAAGATGAATTTATCAATGCTTGGATACTGGGGCCAATTTCAGAGAAAGATGCTTTTATAATCTCTGAGGGAAGGACATCAAGTGAGGTGGAAGTTATTTTCATTTGTTTGACCAGATCACCCAGATCCTTTAAAGAAACCTGTTGAAAACTATAAAAGTATACCCGAGTAGCCAACGAATTCAAAGTCAGATCTGGGAACTGTCAAGTGAAGGAAGAACGGATGGCAATCACTTTGTCAGAGAAAAAAAAAATGTCTCACAAAGTTCAGCCGAGGGTTGAAATGAAATTGAAATGAAATTGGCAACTCGGATTAATTATTAAATTAATTGTGGTAAATAAAATCTTAGGCCTATGAAGATGTGTGGCAATTAAATCCGAAAAATATCTTGACCTAGCAAATTTTGCAGCATGCTGAAACTTGAACAGACAGTCTTTAAAAATCTCAAAGGACACAGTTAAAGATCATGCTTCCGTTTCCGCTCCGCTTTACGCCAGGCCTGTCTGAGAGAACGAGTATTATCATTTGAAGGGTGCAATGGCATCTAAAATGTTAGAACAAAATGTATAAAATAAAGTAATCAAGTCATCGTGCCCAGAGGAAGACTCGGCAGCATTTAAGACAGATAATTCAACAGCATTAGCTAGATAACATTCACTAAACTGAGAAGCAGTAAGTGAGTTTATAAATGAGGAG
The DNA here is from genome assembly GCF_023724105.1 of Carassius gibelio. NCBI lineage: Eukaryota > Metazoa > Chordata > Actinopteri > Cypriniformes > Cyprinidae > Carassius > Carassius gibelio. Next base: position 686,584 of record NC_068381.1, read on the forward strand.
TAGTAGCCAATAGGCGTAATTAACACACCAGAGCTTACAGCAGGGACATTAAAAACAATCAGCTTGTGATCAGAGAAGGAAGCATTTTCAATATTAACATTATCAATACATGTCCCAGATCACAATATAAAGTTATAAATATAAAAGTAGGCTAAATCATGCACACGATTTACTATTTTGAGTAAGGTGAATATATTGTAAAGCCTCCTGTATACAGGTGCAGCTCAATGAATTAGAATGTCATGGAAAAATTCATTTCAGTAACTCAACTCAAATTGTGAAACTCGTGTATAAATTCAATGCACACAGACTGAATTCAGTATCAGAATTCAGAATTTCAACAAATTAGAATAACTCATAAGACAATGTGTTTCTCTCAGTTGGTTGTGCAACTTTTTCTTCCACACACTTTTTCCTTCCACTCAGCTTCTTTGTCAATGAATGTTTGTGTCTTACCCTCCTTGTGAAGGGTGTCAATGATTGTCTTCTGGACATCTGTCAGATCAGCAGTCTTCCTCATGATTGTGAAGCCTAGTGAACCAAACGGAGACCGTTCTGAAGACTCAGGAAACCTCTGCAGGTGTGTTGAGCTGATTCGCTGATTGGCATCATGTCACCATATTATAATTTGTTGAGAGTGAATTGGTCGGTTTTTGTTAAATGTGAGTCAAAATCATCACAATGAAAGAACCAAAGACTTAAACTACTTCGGTGTGTGTGCATTGAATTTATTTAATACACAAGTTTCACAATTTGAGTTGAATTACTGAAATAAGTGTACTTTTCCTCGACATTCTAATTTATTGAGATGGATCTGTATATTGAATATTGAATAATACTGAATGTTTGTTTATATTCAACACTTGGATATTACAATTTTTAACTGCAAATGCCAAAAAGGTCAAATAAAACTCTAAATGAGTATCATGTTACAGAACAGTCAAATACTGTAAGTGTGCAATTGTAAAATCAGGTGAAAGAGAGATTAATTCTGTCTCAGCATCATGTCTTTGTGCTTGAGTCCGGCCTGAGGTAATGTTCACAGGTCACATCACAGGTAATGTTGTGTTCTTTAGACAAAGAGGAAACCCCCTCCTGTCTGACAGATCCAGCCTTGATAACCCTCTCTAAACCTTCCTCTCTCTCTCTCTTTCTCTCTCTCCCTCTCCCTCTCTCTCTCTCTTATTCATATCATTAGAAACAAGTGTGACCAGTTTTGAATCATTGGGTCTCATTCATGAAACACGAGCAGAACTAATTTTTGTGTAAATCGCGTGTAAAGTGGTTCTGGCGTAAGATTCATTAAAATGTTCGTATTTTCCAAATGTTAGTTGGTACGAAATAAATCTACACCTGCTCCCAGCCACGCGTGAATAGTGCGTTTAACATCTGAACGTTTTGCTCAGTAATACGGATGCATTTTAATTCATAATCGGGTACACATTTACACAGTATTTGGAAAAATATATTATATATAGTAATTACATACGGTTTTTCTTTTCACTTCTGGGACTGTTCGATTAACAGATGAAACTCCATTAACAGCATCTGTAATATGCTGCCAAGCTTCCTTTCTTTAGGACCTGACCCCACTATATTGAACATAAAACGATTGAAAATAAAATGTGGCGTTTTGAATGATCTTCTGATAATAAAACTTCAATTTCTGCAGCTGAAAAATTATTATTTTTCATTCGCTTTTGAGAAGACATGAAATCCTTCGTTTGGTGTCATTATATGATGCTCATTTATAGTTAGTCAGGTCTAATGGGCGGGATTTATGGTAATTGAGAGTGAGCGTGCACGCGCTTCCCATGTACGACTGATTGGAATTCATTAACACACACACACACACATACACACACACACATTTCACTATCACATCTGACGTTTACGAAGTTTTTGTGAATCAGGAGAAGAGTTTTCGGGAAGTTCTCTTTATGCGCAAATCACTCGCATATTTACTCTTATATTTACGAATGTTTCACGAATGAGACCCAATGTGTGTAAACGATGAGAACTGTGCTTTAGTTGTGTTTAACATTTAGCAGCAAACGCATCACAGTGTGATAAGTGTTTAAGAGAATGAGAATGTGCTTGGAGTTGTCTGAACTTGATCAAGGTTCAGCAGAAAGAGTGATTTATTTGACAAATTAGTTTAAGCTATAAGAGTTTGGCTCAGAGATTTTAGCAATCCAGACAAACTGTAATTAGATTAATTAATCACCACATCATGTGATTAATTAGATTAAACATTTTACAGTTTGCTAAGACATTAAACCCTAATCTCTGAACCAAATGCTCACAAGCTTAAACTAATTTGTCAAATAAATCACTCTTTCCACTAAACCTTGATCAAGTTCAGTGTGTGTCTGCTATTTTCCTTTTTGAGAGTAACTTTTTTTTTTTGGTTTATTCTCTTACATTGGTTGTGTGAATTATTGTATGTGTTTTTACAGTATTGCAAAAATATTTACTGTATACAATAATTGTTTTATTGGTTTTGTAACTCTGGAACAGTTTGTAGCGTCCCATGGTTGTGGTGTGTGTGCTCAGGAGATCTGAGGATCATCAGAGACACACAGCACACTAACACTAACACGGATTAAAGGCTTTAGAGATTCAACCACACACCATCCTGAGCGCCCAACACACGCAGCATCGGAATATGCACAGCATCCTGCAGCTGTTTCCAAGGAAACGCTCGTGTTGTTAATGTTGCGGCTCACTCTCACCTGCACACGGCCCTCGTGCACTTCACCATTCTGCTTTCCAACCAAAAACACCTCCTGAAACCCTGAGCGGATCTCCACAGACACGCGACGTCTCTTTCTGTCTGTCTGTCTGGCTCAGAAAAGAAAGAGAGGAGAACATCGGATGGTTTCTCCACCTCTTTACCATGTCTCCTCTTCTTTTAGCTCCTGTTATACTCGGCCAAATTCTGTTGCTCAGTAGGACTCAGTGCCAAACAGAAGAGAGAGAGTCTACAGATTCCACCGCTCCAGTCTCTCTCTCCTGTTTGTGGAACTGGGTGAAAAATTGATGTGCCAGCTGCCTTTGCTAGTCATTAACATTTCTATTTGAGAGAAACTGTAGCGAGAGCCTCCTTCTCTACCTTCAGCTCACCCACGCAAAACCTGAGCTGCTGCACCCTGAATTATTCTGTTTCACATTATCCACTAGCGCATCTCAGAGAGAGAGAGAGGGGGAGAGAGAGAGAGAGAGAGAGAGAGAGAGAGAGAGACAGAGAGAGAGATGCTGCAGATGCTGATTCTCTCTTTCTCTGCAGATGAGGAGTGTTAGAGTCACACAGCAGCAGATGAGCGTTTAACTGAAGGTCAGCAGAGAACATGACCTCCACAAACCTTACAATAAATATGAATTATACATTGCACTGCAAACGCTGTTCTCACTCACTATTTCTCTATTGATTTCCAGTACACATGCACATACTTAATGACATAAACCTGTTTATCCTTTTTAAAGTGCCCCTATTAAACCACTTTAAAAACTGCCTTCCATGCAGTGTGTAATGTAAATATATAGCTATCTGCATGTAAACGATGTGGAAAATAATGTCTCCCGAACCAAAATTGCACAATGGGGCATTTTATTTTATTATATTATTTTTTTGACCACGCTGGCAGATAGTTATTAATTTCAAAGGATTTCTCAGGTAAAAATATTTTACCTGTTCAGTATCTTGATTTAATAATGTTAGATATTTTGACTAGATAACAAAATACTGAGGAAGAAAAGTTTTTTTTTTATTAAAATCATAATTCTTAATCGCGAATATTCAGTTTAATTCAGTCAAATAATCCAAATAATTGCAATTTCAGATAAGCATAACTCAAGGGACTGTCGATTCTCATGATCTGTTCACAGAAACAGCACAGATGAGCACATGAGAGGAAACAGACCGATTACAGTTTCAACAGAGATCACTAAACATCGTGAACTGAACCTACACTGAACTGAATTCATCTTTACAGCATAATCTGTAATAACTGTTCCTGTTTATCAGTGTGAAGCTGCTTTGACACACTCTGTATTATATACAGCAGAAATAAAGATGACTTGACTGCAGTTAGAAGACACTGATCAATACTCATCTTTCCAAACACTGAAGCTTTTACTTTACAATGTGCATAATTCAGATTTATTTATGTTAAATACTCACAGTATATAAATCTGATGTTTCACACAATAATAAATCACTGTCATCTCTCAGAGACAAAAAGAAAGAGTGCCAGAAAGAGCTGATTTGTGAAGCGTGTGAATCATCATAAACCCCCACACACCCCCAGTGCGCTTCCGGAACACACGGCAGTCACGTGACTTACCTCACGCGCAATCACGGACTACACACGGGCGATAACCTCCGTCTGAAGCGTCTCCCGCACGTCTCTGACCGTTCCTTCCAGAAAACACTGAGGAACTCCGCTGCTAGCTGCACTTTATAGTGTCCGGAGCTCATCTCACATCACTGCCTCTGAACACAACCCACACGCATCATGAAATCAGGCGAACAGTGGCAGGGCGAGCTCAAACACCCGTCAGTAACGGCTCAGAGGGGAAGGGGTTGTGGAGTTTGAGTGATGCGTGTCGCTGGACTTTTGTTGGTTCTCCTGCTGTGCTCGGAGCCGGTGACCGGCGCTAATGAGCTGCTCCTCTGACGCTCACCTCATCCTGACCCGTGACCCGTGACCCGTGGCCTGACCCACCTGATAGCGTCCGGTTAGACCGGTCTCGCCCTCCGGAGCATCGAACAGAGAAACTCATTTAAAGAGGACAGCAGGACACATCTGGAGAAGACGGACCCTTCACACTACAGCCGGAGCTCACACTGATCGATCCCCACTGAACCAGTGTCATTCCTACAGAAATATACTGCTTAACATTATATAAAGCGTCTCTCTTCATGTATGTTGTGGCTTTATGGACACATTTTCTGGACTGAAGCATTAATCTCCACAAACATAGAAGGACTTATATTATTAATCCCTCCAAATGATATCTGTATGATACAGATAAAGCCTGTGAAACAAACTAAACTCACATATATAAGCTACTGAATATGAATACATCTGAAATAAATACATATAAAAATACATCTATAGACATATCCTTCCTTCCATCTGTGTTTGTTCACTTAAAATGTCTGAATTTCACTAAATTAGATCACAGCAAAAAATCTGTTCAGTTTTAAGCGATTAAATATATAGTGCAGAAAATGAAGAACATATGTCAAAAAAATGAAGTAGGGAGACGAGAACATCCCTGTCCAAAAGTTACTTGTCACAAAGTGTGTTTGTGCTTCTTTCTTTACAATCAAAGACACTTAATATGTTGTGATCTAATGCCTTCATTGGTTCTGCAGGACTCTCACAGATCTAATACAAGTCAAACCAGTGAGTAAACTATCTCTCCTTCATCTGATCTTCTTTCTTGAAGACAAACGTCACCACGATGGTTCAGGACAGATGCTGTGATTCTGACGAGCCTCCTTCAAACATTTAACACACACATCAGAAAGAAGAAACAGGCAGATGATATTAAAGATCTTGCTTCATGCGTCAGGTTCTGGAGGCAGAGACCACGCTCGGCTCGTGATGCTCAGCGCATGCAGAAGAGCTGCAGAGAGAGCCACTTCTTCACTGTCAGGACGCCCGGCCTGTGTTTAATAAAAGATAAGACAATCCAACCCAAATATTTCCAAACGCACAACACTATTAAATCCAACACCTGAATAATTCAGTCTTCGTGCTGCTTTACGCTCTGTGTTTAGCACGACTCGCATGCGTCCTACAGCCACGGGACAGATGCGTCCGACCCTCGCTTCACTTCCCTTCCTTATCTGTGATGCTGAGAATTCTTCTTTCTGTACGAGTATGTTTCTCTATCACATCTCTTCCCAGGGAAACCAAACACATTACGTCTTGTTTAGACTCTGTGAGGTTAAACTTTGAAAGGAATGAGTGAAGATCCTGAAGGTGTCGCTCAGGATGAACCCAGTGGATCTGACGTGGTACTGTGAGCAGGAACACTAGGTAAATCTACACGATAGAACTTAATACCTCATCAATATAATAGGGCTGTCAATTTTATGTGCAAATTTGGTGCCCTATCTATGCCTGTACTTGTAGCCATTAGCCTAAAATTAACAACACAATAGTTTAAATTGTGTTTAATTATTGTGAATATTCTATGCTTTGCTCAATTTAGAAAAAATGAAAAATGTTCCTATCAAATCCACAGCAGAACTCTGATAAACACACAGCGGTGATTCGTTCCTGAACAAATCTGCAGGTTTGAACAAATCAAGTGAACCAGTGATTCAGTGAGCCATTCAAAAGCACTTGCTTTGTCTCTGAAGTTGTTTGAACAATCAACTTGGCTCTTTAGTTTATATTAAGAGTATAATTCTTAAAAAAAAAAAAATATATATATATATATATATATATATATATATATATAAATATAATCTCATATTTTAAAGGGGCCATAGACTGCATTGATAAAATATATAAAAATAAAAATAAATTCTCTGATGTCCGCAGAGTTTGGATATAACATTTTATCTCAAAATACCCCACAGATAATTTATTTATAGCTTGTTGTACTTGCCACTTTGAGGGTATGAGCCAAGCGCTGTTACTTGTGTTTGTCCCCTTTAAGTGAAAATGAGCTGCATGGTGCTCCCACCTCCATTTACAGACCAAGGGTTTAAGCAACCCCAATAGTGTGATATTTAGCCTTAAAAATGCTGGAATCTCTCCATAAACGTGTATTTTACCCCACCGGAGTGTGATTTCTACTGGGGGATGAGCCTCAAAATGTGATTAGGCTAGTTTTGAGTAGCAATTGGGCGGGTTTTGTTGTGAAAACCTGGCAACCCTGGCTGAGCTTCCAGACCTCATGCTCGCGGGGATGCCAGCCTTACAAAGAGCCAAGAAGCTCCTTGGAGAACAAAATATGACGCATGATGCTTACTTTGACTGTGGTCTGGATCTTAGCACACGAAGCATTGGTATTGATCCCTCTTTCAGAAGCAATATTTACACAACTCCAGCGTTAAACTGTCACTCGTTTGTCTGGCGTAAAATGTCAGCACAAATGTTTAGGACTTTTCATTTTTTTTCTGGGACATTTCCTTTGAAAATGAAAGTTAACCACTGTGTCCTCAGCGGTCTATGGAGACTCCTATGTTCGTTGGTGCATCACAACACATAACAGTTTTAATGGCTCTTTGGCGCTGACATTGTAACTCCAGGAGATAGGGCAAGAGAACAGTAATGACGGACTGCAGCTTCTCACTAATAGGGCAGAGAGCGTCACAAATGGGTGACGTCATAGTAGTGAGAAACCTGGAACTGCTAGTGTGGATAAACTGTTTATGAATTATTGGGATTATAAAACAATGAGTGGGTGGATTTTTACCATTACAGGCTGGTTGTTCTCACACACTGCCGCCACACAACTGTGTCCAAACACCTTATAAAAGGGATTTTTGCATTATATGCCACCTTAAATATGCATTTAAAATAAACATTAATGGCCTTTTATTATTATATTTTATGCAACCTTGAATCAAAATATTTCTTTATAAAGCTATTTTTGATAACGTTGATTCAATGTTATCTTACATAATTATAAAATCTTTTATGGGGTAATTTCCCAGCCAAAACTGATGTGTGATTAATTCACAATTAATTAACTCCAACATCATGTAATTAATGAATTTTTAATTGCTTGACAGCCCTACATTTTAGCACACATAAACAAGTCAAGTCAATCTTTATTTCTGTAGCGTTTAATTCAATACAGGTTGTGTAAAAGCATCTTTACTAGGGGTGTAACGGTATGCAAAAATAACAGTTCGGTATGTACCTCGGTTTTAAAGTCATGGTTTGGTTAATTTTCAGTACAGTAAGGGAAAGAAATGCAAACATTAAACTGTAGGTTGTTTATTACTATACACTTTTTTAACAATTTGTTTACACTTTTTTATACTTTTTAATAATATATATATATATATATATATATATATATATATATATATATATATATATATATATATATAAAATAAAAAAAGAATAAGAAATAAAATACTGCTGCAAAGTTCTCCACTAAATAAAATACTCTCAGTCTCAAACCAATATCATATAATAAATTATAATGAAAAATATAAATAAATAACTATGATTACAGTTCAGCATTACCAATCCCAGCTTTTAGGCGTGCTCATATTTAAAAAATAAAACTTTTCCAAAGTGTAAAGTGCGCGACATGCAATCTTGTTGGAAGCGTTTCCAGGCAAAATAGAATGGGAAAATATGTTTATATGTCATTTTGTACACAAATACATATTAATCCAGGACACTTTGATGTTTGAAAGTTTATAGGTTGACATCAGTGGTGGACATTAACGGAGTAGCTTTACTTCATTACTGTACTTAAGTACATTTTTCAAGTATCTGTACTTTACTGGAGTAGTTTTATTTTGAGTAACTTTTACTTTTACTTCACTACATTCCAAAGCATAAGATCGTACTTTTAACTTCACTACATTTCATAAAACATATCGTTACTCCCTATAATATATAACATGCTCCGACACGCAGAAGCGGTGACTGATTCATCATGAACGAACTGAGTCTTTTCAAAATAAACTTTAATCGGATCGGAATCGCACCAAAAGATTCGTTTACGAATTGGAATGATCCGATTGCAGCTGTTCTGGAGTCGACCACTCACTGATTCAAATGAACCGTTTAGTGCGAGTCATTAAGAACCGGGAGATCTTGTGAGCGCGCGTGCGTCTGATGTTGCTAAAAGTAAGTTATTAATGTCGAAATTTAGGATTAATTATTGTAACTGAAAATCATATTTAGGTCAAAACTGTCAGTTGTTTGGGAACTAAATCGGCTGTAAAGAGTGATCTGTTTAAGCCCACTGAAATGCTCGAGTGCAAACGATGCAGACACATCAATCAGCGTCTCTGTGTTTTAGGTTAATAAAATAAAATAAAATAACCTTAAACTAACACAGATTAAATAAAATAACTCATGCATGTCCAAATTCCCCGCTGTCGTTTTATTAAAATGCTACCATCACGTCTGTTTTTATATTGTTTATCAACAGTAACGTTATATTGTTTGGATTAACTAGACGAGTAAGGTTAGACAGACATGAATGTTTATTCATAACCGTACTGAAAATAAGAAAATATTGTAGCTGATGCTAAATGTCTAGCTAACAAGCTTGCTGGTGCTAACTTGAGGTAATTTTTATAAATAATGTCCAAATATTTTTATTGAACCACCTATATATATATATATATATATAACATCTGGGGAGAAAAGAAAGGATGTGATGTTCAGAACATGGTAACTACAGTAATTATCAAAGAGGGGAAGAGATGCACCCCGTTTGGCCAGGGGTGTTTTTACACCACAGACAAGATTTGAGAAGGAAAAAATCATTATGAAAATATAATTATATTTTCCTTAAAATGTTCTTCCTAACTTCAGGCCTTATTATCATGTCATATATAACTGTGATGTTCTGTAAAACCACAAACTTTAAAATACTTTGTTGTTACTGGTGAAGATCAGATGGTCATCTCTGTTTTCTCTCAGGTACATCACAGTGTAAGCTTCACAGTGAACATTACTCTCATCAGTGTAGTCCATATCAACAACAAAAATATATCTTGATTCCATACAGTGGTTATTTTGGAAAAAATCCCAGGTATTTTGAGCAGTAGGATTAAAAAAAAAAATGTGCTAATATATAATTAAATTAGTCTATATAAAATTGCAAACATCTATCTTTCAGTACTTTTTTTTACTTAAGTACATAAAAAATTGAGTACTTTTGTACTTTCACTTGAGTAAAATTGAAAAAGGAGTACTTTTACTTTTACTGGAGTAATATTTTATTATACGTATCTGTACTTTTACTCAAGTTTATTTTTATTTTTAACTTTTTATTCATCAAAGAATCCTGAAAAAAGTATCACAGATTCCAAAATAATATTTATCAGCAAAACTGCTGATAATTCTAATAATAAAAATTAAATTAAATTATACATCGGAGAATCCTGAAAAAAGTATCGCAGATTCCAAAATAATATTTGGTAGCACAACTATTAATAGTTCTAATAATAAATCATCATATTTTCATGATTTCTAAAGATCATGTGACACTGAAGACTGGAGGAATGATCCTGAAAATACAGCGGAGCATCACAGAAATAGATTATATTTTAAAGGATATTAAAATAGAAACCATTATTTTATATATTTTATTTTGATCATTTAGAACTATTACTGAAATACAACCTTTTTTGTTTCAAACAGTTCATTGAACAATAATAAATGAAGCACCTGAAGCTGACAATGAAGTAAATGTATAATAATTAGCAAAGATGATTAATTTAGCGCTGTAAACGCGCGTGTGAGGGGCGGAGACGCGCAGCGGAGCATCAGACGCGCGTGAGGACCAAACACAGCAGAACGGTAGGAAACTTCACTCCTCTTATTATTTCTCTTTTACTATAACGATTTATTTTTAGATACGTGATCTGAGTCTTTCATAGAGTTGTAGCGTTATTAGAGTTATTAGAGAAATAGAGTTATTTTTTACATTCTTTGGGCGAAGTTTTCAGATCGGCAATTCGGAGCCTGTTCGCGACTCAGTTAATTCAGATCGGGACTTCGGAGCATGTTCGCGACTCTGTTGATTCAGATCGGGACTTCGGAGCCTGTTCGCGACTCGGTTGATTCAGATCGACACTTCGGAGCATGTTCGCGACTCGGTTGATTCAGATCGACACTTCGGAGCATGTTCGCGACTCGGTTGATTCAGATCGGCACTTCGGAGCATGTTCGCGACTCGGTTGATTCAGATCGACACTTCGGAGCATGTTCGCGACTCGGTTGATTCAGATCGGGACTTCGGAGCATGTTCGCGACTCGGTTGATTCAGATCGGGACTTCGGAGCATGTTCGCGACTCGGTTGATTCAGATCGACACTTCGGAGCATGTTCGCGACTCGGTTGATTCAGATCGGCACTTCGGAGCATGTTCGCGACTCGGTTGATTCAGATCGACACTTCGGAGCATGTTCGCGACTCGGTTGATTCAGATCGACACTTCGGAGCCTGTTCGCGACTCGGTTGATTCAGATCGGCACTTCGGAGCCTGTTCGCGACTCGGTTGATTCAGATCGGCACTTCGGAGCACGTTTGAGATTTTTTTAAATTCAGATCTGGACATCGAAGCAGGAAGTGTTTGTCAAACGGTTAATTGGTGATAAATGAATATTTGGACTTGAGGCTTTTTTTTACCTGTCGATTCAGCATGTACATGGACCCACACACAAAGGTGGACACACTCTAGACTTAATCATCAGTAGGGCTCTAAACTTTTCATCCATTGTTATTAAGGACGTAGTGTCACGGATCGCAAGAGGCGAAGACTCAAGTGCAGGCAGATGGGAAGACTTTATTTATACGTCACCAAAATAAACAAAAACACAACTGAAACCAGAGGAGCGTTCAAAGTTACGAGACATAATTGACATATATCCAGATATAAATGTAATTTAAAAAAATAAATTAATAATTATCGATTTTCAAATATTGCACCTGTCAGACATAGCCTATTTTGACGGTGTCCTTTCAGTAAGCTTTATATTTATGCTCAACATGAAGTATAGATATGTTTGTCATGCAGACAAGAGCCTGGTCTGTCGGCGGTCTCCCTCTATGTCTCCTACAGCAGCAGCAGCGCGCCAGCATGATTCTGGTGTGTAAAGACACAGAAAACGCGAGGCAGCCGCCACGCTCCTTACACGCAGCAGAAATTCACGCTCATGCCACGCAGCCAGCGTGTCACCGGCCTTATGCTGTGTTCACACCAAACGCGAATAGAGCGTCTGGCGCGAATGATTTCAATGTTCAGTCAATGCAAAGTCGCATTTACGCGCGTCTGGAGGTGTCGCGGCGCGACAATCAAGAGCCTGCTGAGTCACTCATTCAACTAGGAGGAATGACAGATGTTGTCAGCAGGGCTCTAAACCGGTTCAAAGAACGAAAACCGGAAACGAACGATATTTTGACAGGAACAGAACCAGAAACAGAAACGAAATGAATTTTTTTTTTGTTCCGAACAGAATCGAAAATTTGAAATGGACATTAATCGGTTAATAAGGTTATTTTATCGTTCCATTTAATATTTGAAAATTGCTGTCAACCAATCAGAATTCCAGCAGTACAGCATACGCACATGTGACTGAAGCAGCCAGTGAAATGTCCGCTCAGCTGTGAACTCAGTCAAGTCTCAATGGCAATGCACCTCCTTCAGGACCGGATTAAGACCAAATTGGGACTGATGACGCAGCGCAAAAAGGGCCTATTTTTTCTAGGCGTTGGTGCATGTGTATTCCACACTCAAGTAGAGACCTGGGAGTACCGCGGAACCCAGCCCAACCGAGTGCGTCGCGGGACAATATTTGATTGGTGAATGCGGACGCCGGCGGCAAGATATTGTGTGCGGGTGGCGGGAAAATAAAGTTATTTGCGAGACTCCAGCAAAGTGGAAATATCTAGCAAAATAAAGTTACTAAAAACAGATCAACCTTTATTTATAATAGACTAAAATAAAATAAAATAGACTTTGTGGAATGGAAGGACCCTGATGAAACCATGGACACTGAAAGCCCTCTCCAATGGTGTAATTCCATTCCGAAATAGCGAGAGATCCAGTGGTGGTAGCGAGAGATCCAGTGGTGGTAGCGAGAGATCCAGTGGTGGAAAATGCGATATCAAGAGTTTCCGAGATGAAGCAAAGTAACACACCATGTAGGTTACTCTCCATTCCAGCTCCCAGTGCACCATTGGAGAGGGCTTTCAGTGATTGGGTCGCATAAATGCGCAGAGACGGATTAATCTGAAGCCCTCATCAATGAACGACATGCTATTCCTGCTCAGACTACATTAATAGTCATAGTCTACAATTATTATTATTTTTAATTCCGTTTATTTTTAATTATTTATTTATTTTGCTAAATATTTAAAATTGGTCTATTTTGTTATTGAGGAAAAAATATATATTTTAATGTTTGAAGAAAAGAAGGCATTCTTAAGCAGTATAGGCTAATTTTCCTTTGAACATGAAATAAATCCAGGTTTATTATTATTATATAATTCATTAGGCTATACTATAGCCTAATAGGTATATTTTTATTTACATTTCTTACTTTTTTACTGTATTTCTATGTTCTATGTTCTAAGTTCCTTGTTCGTTCCTTTCATCCATTTAATTAAACGCAAATAAAACGAAACATTTGTTTCTTTTTAAAATGTATATTCAACAGGGGAGCAATTGAAAATAGAACAGAGTAGCAGTCAGAATATGCAATGCATTTAAAAAAAATAAATAAATAAAAAAAAACTTATTCTTTACCCGCGGGATTTTGCAGGCGGCAGCGGGACGAAACTTGATCGTTTGCGGGAGCGGGAGATAATAACATATAGTTTTGCGGGAGCGGGATAAAATCTTGCGGGAAAAATCCATCCCGCGCAGGTCTCTACACTCAAGCGCATGCTTAACCTTTTCCTGCCCAACCGAGGACCGCAGCTCTCCTTTGATTATTCCCAACTTTGAGAAGCTCCGCTGGCCAGAGTCATTGGACACCATCATGCACAGATAGATGCGCTAACCAATTATTTATAAATAGTGTCCAAATATTTTTATTGAACCACCTATATATATATATATATATATATATATATATATATATATATATATATATATATATATATATATATATATATATATATATATATATAAAATCTGGGGAGAAAAGAAAGGATGTGATGTTCAGAACATGGTAACTACAGTAATTATCAAAGAGGGGAAGAGATGCACCCCGTTTGGCCAGGGGTGTTTTTACACCACAGACAAGATTTGAGAAGGAAAAAATCATTATGAAAATATAATTATATTTTCCTTAAAATGTTCTTCCTAACTTCAGGCCTTATTATCATGTCATATATAACTGTGATGTTCTGTAAAACCACAAACTTTAAAATACTTTGTTGTTACTGGTGAAGATCAGATGGTCATCTCTGTTTTCTCTCAGGTTCATCACAGTGTAAGCTTCACAGTGAACATTACTCTCATCAGTGTAGTCCATATCAACAACAAAAATATATCTTGACTCCATATAGTGGTTATTTTGGAAAAAATCCCAGGTATTTTGAGCAGTAGGATTAAAAAAAAATGTGCTAATATAGAATTAAATTAGTCTATATAAAACTGCAAACATCTATCTTTCAGTTCTTTTTTTTACTTAAGTACATAAAAAATTGAGTACTTTTATACTTTCACTTGAGTATAATTGAAAAAGGAGTACTTTTACTTTTACTGGAGTAATATTTTATTATACGTATCTGTACTTTTACTCAAGTTTATTTTTATTTTTAACTTTTTATTCATCAAAGAATCCTGAAAAAAGTATCGCAGATTCCAAAATAATATTTGGTAGCTCAACTATTAATAGTTCTAATAATAAATCATCATATTTTCATGATTTCTAAAGATCATGTGACACTGAAGACTGGAGGAATGATCCTGAAAATACAGCGGAGCATCACAGAAATAGATTATATTTTAAAGGATATTAAAATAGAAACCATTATTTTATATATTTTATTTTGATCATTTAGAATTATTACTGAAATACAACCTTTTCTTGTTTCAAACAGTTCATTGAACAATAATAAATGAAGTACCTGAAGCTGACAATGAAGTAAATGTATAATAATTAGCAAAGATGATTAATTTAGCGCTGTAAACGCGCGTGTGAGGGGCGGAGACGCGCAGCGGAGCATCAGACGCGCGTGAGGACCAAACACAGCAGAACAGTAGGAAACTTCACTCCTCTTATTATTTATCTTTTACTATAACGATTTATTTTTAGATACGTGATCTGAGTCTTTCATAGAGTTGTAGCGTTATTAGAGTTATTAGAGAAATAGAGTTATTTTTTACATTCTTTGGGCGAAGTTTTCAGATCTGCAATTCGGAGCCTGTTCGCGACTCGGTTGATTCAGATCGGGACTTCGGGGCATGTTTGAGATTTTTTAAAATTCAGATCTGGACATCGAAGCAGGAAGTGTTTGTCAAACAGTTAATTGGTGATAAATTAATATTTGGACTTGAGGCTTTTTTTTACCTGTCGATTCAGCATGTACATGGACCCACACACAAAGGTGGACACACTCTAGACTTAATCATCAGTAGGGCTCTAAACTTTTCATCCATTGTTATTAAGGACGTAGTGTCACGGATCGCAAGAGGCGAAGACTCAAGTGCAGGCAGATGGGAAGACTTTATTTATACGTCACCAAAATAAATAAAAACACAACTGAAACCAGAGGAGCGTTCAAAGTTACGAGACATAATTGACATATATCCAGATATAAATGTAATTTAAAAAAATAAATTAATAATTGTCGATTTTCAAATATTGCACCTGTCAGACATAGCCTATTTTGACGGTGTCCTTTCAGTAAGCTTTATATTTATGCTCAACATGAAGTATAGATATGTTTGTCATGAAGACAAGAGCCTGGTCTGTCGGCGGTCTCCCTCTATGTCTCCTACAGCAGCAGCAGCGCGCCAGCATGATTCTGGTGTGTAAAGACACAGAAAACGCGAGGCAGCCGCCACGCTCCTTACACGCAGCAGAAATTCACGCTCATGCCACGCAGCCAGCGTGTCACCGGCCTTATGCTGTGTTCACACCAAACGCGAATAGAGCGTCTGGCGCGAATGATTTCAATGTTCAGTCAATGCAAAGTCGCATTTACGCGCGTCTGGAGGTGTCGCGGCGCGACAATCAAGAGCCTGCTGAGTCACTCATTCAACTAGGAGGAACGACAGATGTTGTCAGCAGGGCTCTAAACCGGTTCAAAGAACGAAAACCGGAAACGAACGATATTTTGACAGGAACAGAACCAGAAACGAAATGAATTTTTTTTTTTTTTGTTCTGAACAGAATCGAAAATTTGAAATGGACATTAATCGGTTAATAACTTTATTTTATCGTTCCGTTTAATATTTGAAAATTGCTGTCAACCAATCAGAATTCCAGCAGTACAGCATACTCACATGTGACTGAAGCAGCGAGTGAAATGTCCGCTCAGCTGTGAACTCAGTCAAGTCTCAATGGCAATGCCTTCAGGACCGGATTAAGACCAAATTGGGACTGATGACGCAGCGCAAAAAGGGCCTATTTTTTCTAGGCGTTGGTGCATGTGTATTCCACACTCAAGTAGAGACCTGGGAGCACCGCGGAACCCAGCCCAACCGAGTGCGTCGCGGGACAATATTTGATTGGTGAATGCGGACGCCGGCGGCAAGATATTGTGTGCGGGTGGCGGGAAAATAAAGTTATTTGCGAGACTCCAGCAAAGTGGAAATATCTAGCAAAATAAAGTTACTAAAAACAGATCAACCTTTATTTATAATAGACTAAAATAAAATAAAATAGACTTTGTGGAATGGAAGGACCCTGATGAAACCATGGACACTGAAAGCCCTCTCAGTCTCCAATGGTGTAATTCCATTCCGAAATAGCGAGAGATCCAGTGGTGGTAGCGAGAGATCCAGTGGTGGTAGCGAGAGATCCAGTGGTGGAAAATGCGATATCAAGAGTTTCCGAGATGAAGCAAAGTAACACACCATGTAGGTTACTCTCCATTCCAGCTCCCAGTGCACCACTGGAGAGGGCTTTCAGTGATTGGGTCGCATAAATGCGCAGAGACGGATTAATCTGAAGCCCTCATCAATGAACGACATGCTATTCCTGCTCAGACTACATTAATAGTCATAGTCTACAATTATTATTATTTTTAATTCCGTTTATTTTTAATTATTTATTTATTTTGCTAAATATTTAAAATTGGTCTATTTTGTTATTGAGGAAAAAATATATATTTTAATGTTTGAAGAAAAGAAGGCATTCTTAAGCTAATTTTCCTTTGAACATGAAATAAATCCAGGTTTATTATTATTATATAATTCATTAGGCAATACTATAGCCTAATAGGTATATTTTTATTTACATTTCTTACTTTTTTACTGTATTTCTATGTTCTATGTTCTAAGTTCCTTGTTCGTTCCTTTCATTCATTTAATTAAACGCAAATAAAACGAAACATTTGTTTCTTTTTAAAATGTATATTCAACAGGGGAGCAATTGAAAATAGAACAGAGTAGCAGTCAGAATATGCAATGCATTTAAAAAAAATAAATAAATAAATAAAAACTTATTCTTTACCCGCGGGATTTTGCAGGCGGCAGCGGGACGAAACTTGATCGTTTGCGGGAGCGGGAGATAATAACATATAGTTTTGCGGGAGCGGGATAAAATCTTGCCGGAACGGGACCGGGACGGTAAAATCCATCCCGCGCAGGTCTCTACACTCAAGCGCATGCTTAGCCTTTTCCTGCCCAACCGAGGACCGCAGCTCTCCTTTGATTATTCCCAACTTTGAGAAGCTCCGCTCGCCAGAGTCATTGGACATCATCATGCACAGATAGATGCGCTGACCAATTTCGACATATGGAAACATCTGAGAAAGATTTAACGATGACAAAAGCTCGTACAAGCTCTGCTGAGTCACCGGTTTCTGAGTGCAGCAAACTCAGATCTGCTGATTTCTACCGATTAATAATCAGTTCAACGGTTTAAAAAGTCATTTATTTATTTTCAGTAAATTATCAAAATATTTAAAAATGTTTTCCTGCATGGTTTATATATATATATATATATATATATATATATATATATATATATATAGCCTAGAGAGAGAAACTTGTATATAAGTTTTTTAGAGAAAAAAAAATATTTCATTCAGAAATAGATATAATGCAGACACAAAATGTTTACAAACATTAGGCTATTTTTTATAATCATTTGTTATTCAAATACATCGCGAATATGGAAACTTTGATTTTGTGCCGAATGAGAAAACCAACGTTGGTTTCAGTTTCGTTTTAGTCTAAATTAATTAATTAATTAGTTTTGGATTGTGGTTAATATTGCTATAGCTTCTTATATTTGTAATTCTTGTTATTTTCTAAATACTGTTGATTGAAATTATTTGTTGTGGAGTGAGGGGAACTAAAATAGCCTAGAGGAGCTTCACACATTTCCCAGAAGCTGAACAGTTTTCATTTGCTATTAACCTCAAAGTAATTATTCAATGGAATTTGGAGTCCAACTGTCGGACGCATATACAGCGTTACTTATTATACATTTACTATTATTCTATATTCTTTATATTAAATAAAAATTTTAGCATCGAGATACATCGGGAACATGGAAACATTTGGATTCGTGCCGAATGAGAGAGGTAGCTACAGCTTACATTAATTTGTGTTTGGATTGAGGTTTTTATAGCCTAAACTTTAGAGGATTTGATTTCAAGAGAAACTATTAACTGTTTTTATAATGTTTTTAAACATTTTGCTTTAGAATACAGGCATTTTAGCTTTCATTATTTCGGAAAGTAAAAGGGCTAAATAAAATGCAATGAGCCGCGACAAAGCCTACGTTTTTTTTTTTTACTCTCAAAAATCTTATAATCTTATACAAGTATTTTTTTTAACAATGCAGCAAACATTTTTAAATCTCTTAAAAATACTTTTAAAGTGTTGATAGATTTTTTTTGTTTGTTTGTTTGTATTTTAAGTAGGCCTAGCTTACATTTGGACAAAATCTGGTGCAAGCTGTAAACTGTAAGCGTTAGATCTCATTTTTTTTCCTTTTTTGAGTAAGGAAAACGCTATACTTTATTATTATTATTATTAAATTATTATTATTAGGCAAATAATATTGTTTTTAAAAAATAACATTATTAACCGGTATTTCTTCCTCCCAAACCGGTTTCCGAACAGTGATAATATCAGAGGAATGCAGAACAGAAACGTTAAAATATCCATTCTGCTCTTTTCGTTTTCAAGCCCTGATTGTCAGTGAGCAATCAAACAGAGCTATATGACAAAAGTTAATTTCTCTATAGAGACGGGAATAAAAAGGACCTATATATATATATATATATATAAAACATATAAATATATTAAATTAATAAAGGCCAAAGATAAGAAACGTTTCGTTTTACCCCAAACGAATTATATTTTATCTGGAACCACTAAAGAGACATCAGAGCCAGCGGCAAATGTCAGAAGATCTAGCCGAAGTGAGGCTGCTCTCGGTGGATACATGATGACGGAGCTCCCGCTGATCGCATGGAGCTCATCTCCGAAATCGGCGAAACACATTTTTAAAATAGACACTGCGTCTTTATAAATAAACCGCATATTTGAGTTTAAATACTTAAATACTTTTAAATACCTGAAATACTTTGAAACTATATTTCATATGAAACTATATTACATAACAATAATATTTTGAAAAATATCCAAATAAAATGGCGGTGAGGCGAATTCGCGTCTTCCGCTCTGCGACACCTCCAGACGCGCGTAAACGCACCTTTGCATTGACTGAACATTGCAATCATTCGCGCCAGACGCTCTATTCGCGTTTGGTGTGAACACAGCATTAGAATCAGCTGCAGGGCGGGATTTGCGCTGAATGCGGAGAGACTTCCGCCACTTAATATGTTCGATTAGAAACACGAAAATGTTCCTATGTTCCGCAAACAAAATATTGCATTCGGTCATTCGGTACACATGTGCACCGTACCGCAACCCATGTACCGAAACTGTTCGATAGGAATACACGTACCGTTACACCCCTACTCTTTACAGTATTTAACTGAAAAATAGTTTGTCAATAATGCAAGAGCACAATAGAAAACACTCAATTATTCAGTTAAAGTCAGTTCATTGTTCATTCAGTGATGTCATCTTCCAGCTCAGTTCAGCTTTCTTCCAATAGTGTCAATAGTGTTGACGAGGAATTAACAGAGCAGCCATCAAGTGCTAGACAGTGTTTTAGGTTATTACATGCAGAGTCTGATAATTAACACCTCTGCTTTTTCTGAATTTAGTAGTAAGAAATTACTAGTCATCCAGTTTTTATCACCTGTGCATTCTGTGGGCTGCGAAGAAATATAGAGCTGAACATCAGCAGCATAACATTGAAAGCTAACACCATGTTTCCTGATGATATCTCCCAAGGGTAACATATAAAGTGTGAAAAGCAACGGTCCTAGTACTTAGCCTTGTGGTACTCCCTACAGTACTTGTGAACAATATGATACTTCTTCATTCACTGCTATGAATCGATAATGGTCAGATAAGAATTATTTGAACCATAACAATGCAATTTCACCAATGCCTACATAGGCTAATTTTCTAGTCTATTCAAAAGAATGTTGTGGCCGATAGTGTCAAAATGCAACACTAAGATCCAGTAGCACCAATAGAGAGATACAACCATGAAAGGATGATAAGAGAAGGTAATTTATATGGTAGCTGTAGCCAAATGGTTAGAGAGTTGGACTTGTAACCTGTAGGTTGCAGGTTCGAGTATTGGCGCTGGCAGGAGATGTAGGTGGGAGGGAGTTAATGCACAGCACTCTCATCCAACCTCAATAACCAATTCTGAGTATGGGTTACCATACTTGGCAAATGTCACGACTTTCACTTTTTCAATTTGTAACTGATGAGAGCAGTCTCAGTACTATAATACTATAAAACACACAGATATTATGTATTATTGCTCTTTTGAACAGAGAACAGAATAAGTTTAATACTAGCATCAGGTTTGATCAGATCACTAGAAGCTCTGGCACTACTAGCGATGAATGACTGAAACACGACTGCTAACCATCCCGTAGCTAAAGAAGCTTTAATGTGAGTGTTTGAGGGGAATGACTCCAGCAGTTTTCACTGTCTTATCTCCTTCACCTCTGAATCACCTTGCAAACCACTCGTCCTGCTGAAGAAAGCCACTTCATTACAGTGAACCCTTCTGCTCAGGACCGCACGCCCTGCTGTGCTGCCGAGTGCTGACTCATTAGTGAGCTGCACAGGCCCGACGCGGGTCCATATAAGCATGAGTGGAAGGCAGAACTGTATGATTTATAATGCCGGCTCTCTCTGCCTCGCTACGTTATTCTTACATCCATCAGGTGGAGTTGAAATCGCCGTGAGAGGAAGCACATCAGTCAAGCGACTGTGAAACGGACTTCACGTCACTGCTTTTACATATAGTAATATTTGCCGCCAAGATTCCAGCCCCATGCAGCGAGTCATCACCGCAAGAGTTTCTAACGAATCAACTCAAAAAAGAGAGATGAAAGGGAAAAGAAAACAGCCACCAAATCACAGAGAAGAACTCAAAGAAGCTTCCATTAGATCACTGAAGGTCTCCATATATATTCCTCATCTGTGAGCATGAGAGATGATGGACAGCCATGGCTTCAGATTCATTATTAAATGAGAAAATCGAGCGCTGCAGCGAACACACATAGACACACGCTCTCTTACAGATATCTCTCTGTGAATTGCTGCCATGCTGGGATTCTACTTCCTCAATATCAATCCTGGCATTTCTGCACTCCAGTTATAACAGATCATGTGCTAGGTTAGGTAAGGTTAGGATAAAATACAGTGTTCGGGAAAGTTACTGTTGTATTGTATTACTAAATAAAAAAGTAATTGCATTACTTAGTTACCTTATTATTGAAAGTAATGCATTACACATTACTGTTGCATTACTTTTTGTCACGGGTGCTGTGTTTACTAGTTACTTGAAAAAAGTAATCTGATTACACAACTCTCATTACTTGTCATTTGTTACCCCCAACATTGTTCAGTTAGCTCTCAAGCTCTCAAGTGTTTCCATATGTGAGACAGACTCCAGGCCTGAGAGAGAGGAGAACAGCGCTGTGCTTTACTCTGAGAATCAGAAGATGTCCTCTGTCTCTTCTCTCTCTGGTTGTGCTTCAGTCTGATCTCTGCAGAAGATTATATCATAAATCCAGGCCTCTTTCCAAATGCTGCTGGATTGTGCAGTAGAGCTTTATCTCACGTAATGTAGATGCTATCTCTCTGAAAACCTTCATGAATGAGTAACCAAAAGGACAGGACAGAAATCTAAGGCCATTCTGAATCCTGCACAGATTTCTCCAAGCCTCTACAGTTTCCTTCATATATGTGAAATGCTCTGGAACACATCACCTTCATCTTCTGCTTCAGATCACAACAGAAAAGTGTTGAAGGAGGAAAAGATGGACATGATCATTCTGTGTGCCACAGCTAAAACCAACCGCATCCATCAGTGACAGGATCACTGCAGAAATCAACATGCATCTCAATCAGCTCACACTTCAAGCACTTTGTGTGTGGCTTCTGCCGCTGAAGATGATTACATTTACTGAAACAAACAAACCCTGGAGTGTTTCTCCACCTGCCCATCTCTACCTGAAACACTCCTGGGGGCTCTGATGACCTGAATCAGGTGTGTTTGATCAAAACATGCTTGAAATGCTAAATGCTGAAATCAAACACATATATTTCTGAACACTGCAGTTTGGTGGTTTTCCATAGACTTACACAGCAGAAGATCTGAACACTAATGCAGTAATAACCCGACACACACCTTCACTGCTGAGCCGTTACAAAATCACTAAACAAATGACAAAAATGTTCCCTTTAGGTAATACAACAGTTCCTCACTGGAGCAGTGTCCTTAAAGAAACTAATTTTATACCGGTTCTACCTCCAAAAGGTGTATATGACTTTAAAGTACTGCTATGCCCAGGTGCTGTTGTACTCCTAAATAAATATTTTTTGCATATTTTATACAGTGTACAATCACTGTAAAAGCAGCAGAACCCCTTGGAGCACCTCCAGACAAGAGTACAGTTCAGAAAGCATCATTTACAGTTTTCTCTGCGAATCAAACCCACGACCTCGGCGTTACTAGCGCCATCATCTTCTGTCTGAGCCACAACAGTATCAGCCATCAGTAGGAAAAAGATTTTAAGACTCTTGGAATTTATATTGAACACTGAATATTTAAGGTAGGTGTTCATCATACCATAACCCAATAACTTGATAAGGAAGTGAAAATAACCTGGTGGGAAGAACTATGTGTGGGATGAGAAATGGAGCGGAGACACGACTGAAGGTCCAGTGATGAAGAGCCAGAAGAACATCTCTCACGATCAATGAGAGGAACCAGACGTGAAGCACACACATGCAGAAACATGCAGAACAGTCCTTGTGATGATTCACTTTGCCAAACTGGTGTTGGGATGCAAGAGTCCAGTCATCGGTGACTCAACAGCAGAGAGGTTGATCTGTGCCAGCCGAGACGCTTCGGGATGATACTGGGCTGATTCCAGCGGACTCACTTTACTCCAGTCGATGTGGAAGGAAAGACAACAGAACAAAGACTGAGACAGAAAGAGGCTCTTCTGAGATCTCCACACACATCCAGCTCCTGAGGACAGTTTCAAAAACTGAATATTTATAACTCATATCTGAGTCATTGTGTCTCCTACATTAAAATCCACACCAACAAACTTATAAACAGTGTTGGAAGTAATGCATTACAAGTATCTTCAGAAATCAGATTACTTTTTCAATTAACTAGTAAAGTAAAATTTCTTTTTAATCTTCAAGACAATATCCAAGTAATGCAAGTCATTTTGTTTCCCATTTATTCTCCGACCGCTCTCCCGTCCACACGTGGAGAGGAATGAGGAGAGACTGGCTCTTCCTTCAGCCCGAGGCTTATTCATTTCACTTTTGATCTGAAAGAGTCTTCACAGAAATATGACACTCTGGTTTTTTGTTATTAAAAAAAAGCAAGCCTAACCCTGGTGACAAAGTAATCCAAAAAAGTAACTATGTAACGCTTTTAATGGATTAGTGCTATATTGTAATGCATTATTTTAACAGTTTTTAGTGTTGCAGATATTAGAAAATGTCACCCTTCTCAAGTAAAGGATCTGGACACTGACTGGTTCTCTAATATATGCTAATGACATTAATCAGACAGAGATCTGAAACCATTCAGCTGTGCACAATTTCATGATCATTTGCGAGTTATAGATTTCACATCTGGAAGAGAGCTTTCTGTTCGTATGTTCATGTATGTGAATCACACACACACACACACACATATCAGATCAAACGCAGTAGTTTCATGTTAGAAGTGAGGCTTCTGGTCTCCATCACAACGATCTTCATGAAGCAGGCAGATAGCTCACATTTACTGTACCTGAACATGAATTAAAGTCTAAAAATAACAGATAACCGTCACAGAACACACACACACACACACACACTGCTTCAGAGAGATCCCTGCCACCTTCCTTCCAGATGAATGTCAAATCAGAGTTCGGCTTAGCTTAGCTTTCTCCAGAGTACATTTCATCCCGTCATCGGCAGGAAGAGCTTCTGTTCCCTAAAGCTGCTCACATCGTCAGAAACACATTCACAGATCCAGAGCAGTCGCTGTATTCAGGGACACACAGCGGGTCACACAGCGCCCGTCCCGATCAGAGCGCTGCTTCACAGTACTTACTCCAAATATGACAAATACAGAGCACGTAAACAACTCAGCTTATAGAAACATTGTGGGAAGATCGTTTTCTCTAAAACGCTGAAATGTCCAGTTTTCATGTTAGAAATATGACGTTATTTTAAGGTTACAGAAACGTTTCTACAAGCGTTTCACCCTAAATATAATTTCATTTTTAATATTCCAAGAATATAAAAATGTCTGGTTTTCTTGTCATGATCACAATCTTATCTGAAGGTTACAAATAAACATTTTATCAATTTTACACAAAATATAATACTATTGTATCTTTAATATTCCAAGATTATAAATAATATATTTGATTATAAAATATATATATATATTCTTGTCACACTGTTTAAGGGTTACAAAAACATTACTTGCAACATTCAATTATTATTCTTTTTACACAAAATATGTTAATTTATTTTGCCCGTCCAGTTTTTTTGTCGTGACTAGAATGTTATTTTAAAGGATACAAGAACACTTCTTGCCACATTGCACTTATCTTTACCCAAAGTATATCATTTGAATGTTTCTTAGAATGTACAAACATCATAAATACTTTCCGAGAAGTACTTTTTTTCTAAACATTGTGAAAATTATCTGAGAAGCAGGGTTTGGACATTGAGCAGAAAAGTGTTGATTCAGTGGTGAAGTGTGTAATGCGCTAGATTATCCAAAGATAGATGTTAGTGCATTCAGTTATTTATTAAACAACTCAAACTGGCAGAATATACTGTAGTCTTGTACTGAAGTTAGTCATCTCCTGATGTAAGCTGCCCACCTCTAACACACACTCACACACTCACATGCTCACACACACACACACACACACACACACTCACACACGCACACACACTCACACGCTCACACACACACACACACACACACACACACGCACTCACACGCACACACACACACACACACGCACTCACATGCTCACACACACACACACACACACACGCACACACACTCACACACTCACATGCTCACACACACACACACACACACACACGCACACACACACACACACGCACACACACTCACA
>NC_068381.1:717220-747220 GCF_023724105.1 Carassius gibelio
ATAGACTAAAATAAAATAGACTTTGATGAATGGGAGGATGCTGATGAAAGCATGGACAGCAACGTGTAATTCCATTCCGAAATAGCAAGAGATCCAGTGGAGGCAGTGGCGTAGCCACTGGCACACCTAAAAATTGATGCAGAATTATTTTTTATAGTCTCAATAAAAAATGTTAACTAAACTTGGGCTATTGTTGTTTACTTAGAATATATATATATATATTTTGTTCGCAACTTGGTTGATTCAGATCGGGACTTCGGAGCCTGTTCGCGACTCGGTTGATTCAGATCGGGACTTCGGAGCCTGTTCGCGACTCGGTTGATTCAGATCGGGACTTCGGAGCCTGTTCGCGACTCGGTTGATTCAGATCGACACTTCGGAGCATGTTTGCGACTCGGTTGATTCAGATCGGCACTTCGGAGCCTGTTCGCGACTCGGTTGATTCAGATCGGGACTTCGGAGCCTGTTCGCGACTCGGTTGATTCAGATCGACACTTCGGAGCATGTTTGCGACTCGGTTGATTCAGATCGGCACTTCGGAGCCTGTTCGCGACTCGGTTGATTCAGATCGGCACTTCGGAGCATGTTTGCGACTCGGTTGATTCAGATCGACACTTCGGAGCATGTTTGCGACTCGGTTGATTCAGATCGGGACTTCGGAGCCTGTTCGCGACTCGGTTGATTCAGATCGACACTTCGGAGCATGTTCGTGACTCGGTTGATTCAGATTCAGAGATTTTTTAAAATTCAGATCTGGACATGAAGCAGGAAGTGTTTGTCAAACAGTTAATTGGTGATAAATGAATATTTGGACTTGAGGCTTTTTTTACCTGTCGATTCAGCATGTACATGGACCCACACACAAATAGATGGGTGTGCCAGGTAGGGTGACCACCCGTCCTGCATAGCGCGTGCGCGCACAGCGTTTGAAGCCCAATACATGCGTCCCACAAATTGAGACTGTCACGCATAATCAATGCGTGTTCAAAAAGAGTTGGTCGCTATATCTGGAGTCACCAACCCTTCGATCGCGGTCGACAAGTCGATCTTGGAAGCATTTTAAATCGATCGCGAAGATTTTTCAAAATCTGAGAAAAAAAGGTGCGAGCCTCTGACTGCGCGCGCACCTCCCGAAACAGACGAGACATTTATACTTGACACAACTGTTTTAGACTGAAAACCAGACCATACAACTGATTTAGATGCGGGTGCCGGTGTGATGAGATGTACTAATATCCGTCTGCTCGGGCATGATTGTTTTAGGCCTGTAATTGATTGATTATTAAGGTGATAGGGATGGCACGGTTCGCTGAAATAAAAAAACCCCAAACCGTTCGGTTCACCACACACGATTCGGCACGCGCTTCAACTTAAATCTGACAAAGCATCTGTAATATCATCTGTAATATGTCTTGCTATAAATGGCACGTAAAAATAACAGGGTTCAGCTAATAAATGTTTCTGTTGATGCATGCGCATTCTGGCTTCCCAGACATTACAAAAACATGAAAAAAAGATCTATATTGAGCAACTACAATTCATTTTAATCCTATAATTATATAATTTATTTTAAGTGAATAAATAAACAAAATGAAATAGCTAAAGTTCAAAACTATCGTATTTGGAAGAAAATCATTACATTTAACAATTAACTACATTTTGACACGACCTGCAAATTACCACTAGGAGTATGGTTGGACGGAAGCAGTGTGACAACAATACTATCTCATAATTTTGCACAGTAATCTTACAATAAATGTGGCACACCCAGATTTTCATATGAGTCTCTTTTCTGTCTACACTACTGAGTGGAGGAAAATGCTATATCAAGAGTTTCCGAGATTAAGCAAAGGAACACACCATGTAAGTTACTCTCCATTCCAGCTCCCAGTGCACCATTGGAGAGGGCTTTCAGTGATTGGGTCGCATAAATGCGCAGAGATTAATTAATCTGAAGCCCTCATCAATGAACGACATGCTATTCCTGCTCAGACTACATTAGTAGTCATAGTCTACAATTATTATTTTTAATTCCGTTTATTTTTAATTATTTACTATTTATTTTGCTAAATATTTAAAATTGGTCTATTTTGTTATTGAGGAAAAAATATTTTTTTGTTTGTTTAATGTTTGAAGAAAAGAATGCATTCTTAAGCAGTATAGGCTAATTTTCCTTTGAACATGAAATAAATCCAGGTTTATTATTATTATATAATTCATTAGGCTATACTACAGCCTAATAGGTATATTTTTTATTTACATTTCTTACTTTTTTACTGTATTTCTATGTTCTATGTTCCTTGTTCGTTCCTTTCATCCATTTAATTAAACAAATGAAACGATTTTTTTTATTTATTTATTTTTTAATTTAAATTCAACAGGGGAGCAATTGACAAAATAACCGAGTACCAGGCAGAATATGCAATGCATTTAAAAAAAAAAAAAAAAAAAAAAGTATACTTTACCCGTGGGATTTTGCAGGCGGTAGCGGGACGAAACTTGATCGTTCGCGGGCGGGAGCGGGAGAAAATAACATATTTTTGCGGGAGCGGGATAAAATCTTGCCGGAACGGGACCGGGACGGTAAAATCCATCCCGCGCAGGTCTCTACACTCAAGCGCATGCTTAACCTTTTCCTGCCCAACCGAGGACCGCAGCTCTCCTTTGATTATTCCCAACTTTGAGAAGCTCCGCTCCAGAGTCATTGGACACCATCATGCACAGATAGATGCGCTGACCAATTTCGACATATGGAAACATCTGAGAAAGATTTAACGATGACAAAAGCTCGTACAAGCTCTGCTGTCACCGGTTTCTGAGTGCAGCAAACACAGATCAGCTGATTTCTACCGATTAATAATCAGTTAAACGGTTTAAAAGTCATTTATTTATTTTCAGTAAATTATCAAAATATTTAAAAATGTTTTCCTGCATGGTTTATATATATATATATATATATATATATATATATAAACCATAAACCATATACATATAGCCGAGAGAGAGAGAAACTTGTAGGCTATATAAGTTTTTTAGAGAAAAAAATAAATATTTCATTCAGAAATAGACATAATGCAGACACAAAATATTTACAAACATTAGGTTATTTTTTATAATAATTTGTTATTCAAATACATCGCCAATATGGAAACTTTCATTTTGTGTCGAATGAGAAACCCAATGTTGGTTTCAGTTTCGTCTAAATTCATTCGTTTTGGTTTGTCGTCGTAAATATTGTTAATATTTTTATAGCCTAAACTTTGGAGGATTTGATTTGAAGAGAAACTAATAACTGTTTTTATAATGTTTTTAAACATTTAGCTTTAGACATTTTAGCCTTCATTATTTCGGAAAGTAATAGGGCTAATAAAATGCAATGTGAGCCAAGACTTATGTTTTATATTAATTTTTTTTTTACTCTCAAAAATCTTATACAATTGTTTTTGTTTTTTTAACAATGCAGCAAACATTTTTTAAATATCTTAAAAATACTTTTAGTGTTGCTGGATTTTTTTTTTGTTTGTTTTTTTAAGTAGGCCTAGCTTACATTTGGACAAAATCTTGTGCAAGCTGTGAACTGTAAGCGTTAGATCTCTATTTTCTTTCCTTTTTTGGAGTAAGGAAAACGCTATACTTTATTATTATTATTAAATTATTATTATTAGGCAAATTATAAGCAAATAGTATTAAAAAAAATAAAATAACGTTATTAACCGGTATTCATTCCTCCCGAACCGGTTTCGGAACGGTAATACTATCAGAGGAACGCAGAACAGAACCCTTAAAATATCGATACAGATAGACTCAGAATCAGCCCGACACTAAAGGGTACAGCGTTTTTAATATCGATCTACTTTACAATTCACTAATCTTTCATTTTTAAAATTGATATGAAACCAAAAAGTTTACATTCACTGTAATTATAAATATATAAACGTCTCATTATGATGTATGCATTTTAAAGTATAGAACTCACTTGATTAAGTTTGCATGAGAAATTTAACAGTTATACAGAAAGTATATAGAAAATATAACATTTAGCAAAATTACCCTTGCATTTATTTATACTTGGAAACTAAAATTGAACACAAACACTCAGGTGACGCTTTACAATTTACAATAAGGTTAGATTTGTTAACATTAGTTACCTCCTATGACTAACATGTAAGACACTTAACATTAACCGCAGTTAATTTCAACATTTACTAATACATTAAGAACAGAAGTTGTGCCTGTTGACATTAATGGATCAGAGCTAACATGAACTTAAAAAGAACAGTTGTTGTTCATATTGTAACAAATATATTGCTCATTGTTATTTAATATTAATTTTAACATTTACTCACGTTAACTAATGACACTTTATTGTAAAGAGACCATGGGCGTAGGTTTAGGGGGGGACGCTATACTAGTCCCTATCAATATTTTGAGATGACAAATTTGTCCCCACCAATATTTAGCAAGCTCTTTTGAACTGCTATTTGGATTCTAACGGCCAGGACGACAGTACAAGAAACCCTGTAATTTGATTGGCGGCGGGGTATCTGACAGGCTACACGCGCGGGCCGGGACTACTTTTGTGCTTGCACTAGCAGCGAGCGGGAGGTGTGTGTGTGTGTGTGCGTGCGCACGCGAGCGCACGTTGACGACGGCCGACAGTAAGTTACCAGGGCTGCCTCTGTGCCACATACAAAGGCCAGTAAAAACATTTTATTAGGCTTTCAAAGGCAGATTCTACTGTGGAAAATAGTATTAACTGGTGATAGTATGTGTTAGCAAGTAAAAATGTCAGTTAGCCTGTACCTTAACTTATAATCTTGCAGTCAACATAAACGTGAATGTACTGGAGGGTAAATAGTGTTTATAATAGAAAAGGGTTATTATATTTATTTATTTAGATTTGTTTCTTTGTGGCAGAGTATTTTTTGTTAGTGTAAATACTAATGTACACAATAATTTATGTTAATAAAACGTTTGGTTGTTCAGCATTACACAGTCTCAGGTTTTTTTTTTTTTTTTTTTTTTTTTTATGAGATGAAGTAGATTCACTTCTGTATTGTGATATTCTGTATTGCCAAGAGTCTGAAATAAAAAAAGGAAATCACCATTAAATCAATGCTATCTTACAACAAATTAATTCCGGGGGGGGGGGGGGATGTCCCGGGGTGTCCCCACCAAAGCTGAGACCAAACCTACGCCCATGAAAGAGACACCAAAACAGTGTTTTGAACAACACATTAGTAAATGAGTGAAACAATAAGTACTCTCCATTGTCAAATCGCTCAGGGTTTATGGTTGCGGTGGTGTAACACGGTGTATCTTAATCCGGTGACATCTTTGTTTAGGAGCTTTCATGTCTGCACCTGTAATATTAGTAAAGACATAACGGAATGAGTCAACTACATTAAATGTTTTAGCAATGTACCTGTTGTTCGACAGACTATTTACAGCACTAACTGCAGTGACAGCACAGTGATTAATGCCCAGCATGATTCATATTTATTGTGCATCAAGCTAATTAAAGAGAGTTCTCCCAAACAAATGTATTAATTTAGAGGGAATATGGGAAAAAAAACTATGTTTTCTTGCTGCAACTGTATTTACAGAAATAGGAATGTGGAAGCTAAAGATAAAAACAAACCTTTCTCTTTGTATATGCAGGACCGCTGTCATCCTCCTCTTCCTCATCTGTTTGTTGGTGGACTGTAGTGTTGTTCGTCAGTTTTCTGCTGCGTAATTTTAAGCTCTAGACACACACAACAATACTTAGATCAAAGATTAAAATAATTTTTAAAAAGTGTATTTTTTACTTGCGTTCAGCCCAAAGCCGCGTTCGCTGCACTCTCACACGTGAGGTGAACTTTTGCGAGTTCCTCTCTGAGCTAATAAGCCCTGCACTAGTAAAATACTAAAAATAAATGCTCAGCGATGCTTTCCAGAAGTGTTTTATTAAAATGAGTCCATAAATCCTTGATATCTTGGTAAATAATCCATTGTTTTGTTTGCATCCAAACATGGCGGACAGGACTCATGAGCACAGGTACGAGACTCCGCCCACTGCGCGAGTGAAGGTGAATAAATCACCTGAGAGCGCAGTGAAGCCAATAGCGTTCAAAATACATACAAGCAAGTGTAAATATGACCTTCTGCATTACGTAAATATAGATTTGCTGTTGTTATAAACATAGGGGAATGTTTCGTCCTGTAAAGCACTTAACTCAAGTTTAAAACGGCTTTATGTTAATTATTGCTATATTAATGTAACCATCTATAACAGCACGAGTCATTGCCAGAAGTGGGCCGGACTCGAGCTGGTTACGGTGACCGCCGCATCACACACACATGCGAGAGCGAGCTCGGGACCACACACACCGACGCCGAGTCTGAGCCGGAGGCGCCGCAGGGCAGCCGACCTCGGGCCCATTACCACCCGTTAAACCGTAACACCGGTAGAAAGCCCGCGAGCATGAGCTCTTGAAGCTCCGCACTCTTCTGAAAGGGGAAGAAGGAGCAGCAGCTCATTTTCATTTAAAGGGCGCGCGTTTTGGCTCATACCCTAAAAGTGGCAATTTCAACAAACTATAAAAAATTATCTGTGGGGTATTTCGAGAAACAACTTCACATACGCACTCTGGGGACATCAGAAAACAATTTAAAATATTGTATTAATGAATTCTGTGGCACCTTTAAATAGAGATGGAAAAAGCGTCTAGATGTTAAACATTTTTTCAAAAAACAAAATTTGTTGTAAAAATACATTCATTCACAGTCATTCACATTTTTGCAATGGCTTTTACTGATTAAGTATGAGTATTTGCGAATCTGCCCTGGCCAGTTCTCATTCTAAGCAACAGATAGAGAAACACACCCACACACACACACACACACACACAGACACAGACACACAGAGACACACCACTTCATAGCAGAAATATTGTCAGAGAAATTGATTCTCCGGTCTGTAGGCTATAGTCAGTTGTATTGACACACAAGGATGTATTGGTCACTTCACTGCAGCTCGTGCATCAGTAAGGATTCCAGCTACACCCCACTGCCACAGTACTGCAGTATTAAAGAGTGTTGTGGAGAAAAATCACTACCAATAGCAAAGCTATTAGTTTAACTATAATTACTGGCAATATTTCAACCAATCAAGAACTCCAGTATGACCATCACACAGCATCTGGTGAAGAGGAGACAGAGACATGTAGCCAATCTGTGTATGGAGGTTAGCAGGCTGTGATTGATGGAGGCTGATAAGTAAGTTTGGTGTATTCCTCTGCTCTGGTATTTCTTCCTCTCAAACTTACTCCTGCTGCAGATCCATGCTGCAATTTTCCTGAAAAGGTCAGCCATCCAACCACTAACTCGACCCATTTCAACCCTGATCAGCATCAGCGGAGAACTGGACGAAAGCAGCAGAGGAATCGCTGTAATACCATCTCTATCGAGGCTCAAAGGCCTGTCGTGAGCACAAACAGTCAATGATCATCCAAATAACCTGTGTCGTCATTATATCATCCACTTTAACAATGAAGCCAAGAGTGGAGTCAGAGAGCTCGAGGACGAGTGCTGCTTTCTCAAGTGAAGCATTTAACTGGTGACCACTTTTGGTGCTTTGGGAAAAATAAATCGCTACTGTATGTTCGGTTCACCAGGGTTTGGAGTCCTGTGTATGATTCAACTCTGAAAGTGCAGCAGTGTGGACATAAGTTCCTTTCCTGTAGATCCAGGCCAGTATAAATCCTTTCAGTCCGGTTATAGAGCTCTCTGTAGAAAGCCAGAGGCTCGATCTCACAAGCCTGGAGCGACAAGCACCGTCAGGAAAGCTTCCAGTGCACCAGCTCGAGTGTCATCTGCATTCAGTGCGGTGACAGTCATGCAGCGAGAAAAACCTGCATCAGAATATTGGTGAATAATGTAACAATGTGTTGCCTTTCTGTGGTACATCTGACGAATGTTGTGGTGAATCGGATTCTTTTGTTGAGAAGAACACACTCTGAGTGCTAGCGGTTTGGAGGGCAGCATTTCCTCACTGATTATACGGTCATTTCTGTCCACCCTGACTGAACAAAAGTTATTTCCCGGTCTAACAGCATTCAGTCAGTCAAATTTGTTGTTTTGTAAGGGTTCACAAGAAGCCAGTGTCTGTTTACACACAGTGGTACTCAAATGGTTCAGGTCATACTTAGAAGGGAGAGGCGATTATGTGAGTCTAGGAGAGCATAAGTCTAAGTGGACGTCCATGACATGCGGAGTCCCACAAGGGTCAATTCTAGCACCGCTCTTGTTTAGCCTGTATATGCTTCCACTAAGTCAAATAATGAGAAAGAACCAAATTGCCTACCACAGCTATGCTGATGATACCCAGATTTACCTAGCCTTATCTCCAAATGACTACAGCCCCATTGACTCCCTCTGCCAATGCATTGATGAAATGAATAGTTGGATGTGCCAGAACTTTCTTCAGTTAAACAAGGAAAAAACTGAAGTCATTGCATTTGGAAACAAAGATGAAGTGTTCAAGGTGAATGCATACCTTGACTCTAGGGGTCAAACAACTAAAAATCAAGTCAGGAATCTTGGTGTGATTCTGGAGACAGACCTTAGTTTCAGTAGTCATGTCAAAGCAGTAACTAAATCAGCATACTATCATTTAAAAAACATTGCAAGAATTAGATGTTTTGTTTCCAGTCAAGACTTGGAGAAACTAGTTCATACCTTTATCACCAGCAGGGTGGACTATTGTAATGGGCTCCTCACCGGCAGTGTTCGAACTATACCGTGTCCTTTGGGGGAGCCCACTTTTTTTGGGAAGGGGGGGGGGCTACTGCGCTTGCGCGTGTCTCAAAAAGGACTTACAACTGCTACAAGGCACTATTATACATACATTATCAACACGAGTGCCTCCAAAAAGGACTTACAATGACTTACAAAGATACATAACAGCTACAACTGTATGCACTATTATACTTTATCGACACAAATTGATAGGTCAAACAGCAAACAAGCAGCCACCCACAAAATGTCTATAAATAGGCTGTCTTTGAGTTCACATAAACAAAGGTTAAAGGACAATTTCGGAGCAAAATGAGCCTAAGGAATATGAAGCATTGAGAACTTTTTAAGTGTACTAATAAGAAGATACTTTATAAAGACAGACCGGCCTCTGACGAGCTGTTACCATCTTCATATGTGGAATTTGCAGCGCAGCGTCCCCACACCTTGATGCTCATTACAAGAATAGCATGTATAGTAATCTTTATTGAAGTAAATTAGGCTTTAATTGCCGTCATGCATGAATGAATAATATTTTTGCTATTTTACTCTTAATAATCCATCATGATCACATTACACAACTGAAATTGCACTTCAAAATATTCACATTGTCAATATTTTTGAGACCCCCCAAAATTTCACATTTCTCGTTTTCAGGGGAGCTCATGTCTTATTAAGGGGAGCCGAGCTCCCCCTAGCTCCCCCGTAGTTAGCACTATGCTCACCGGCCTTCCCAAAAAGAGCATTAGACAGCTGCAGCTCATCCAGAACGCTGCTGCCAGGATTCTGACTAGAACCAGAAAATCTGAGCATATCACACCAGTCCTCAGGTCCTTACACTGGCTTCCAGTTACATTTAGGATTGATTTTAAAATACTTTTACTCGTTTATAAATCACTCAATGACCTAGGACCTAAATACATTATATACAGTTATTTACAGATACAGTATGTTTCACTGAATGTAAACCTAACAGAGCACTCAGATCACTAGGATCAAGTCAGTTAGAAATACCAAGGGTTCACACAAAACAAGCGGAGTCTGCCTTTAGTTACTATGCTGCCGCAGTTGGAATCAGCTTCCAGAAGAGATCAGATGTGCTAAAACACTAGTCACATTTAAATCTAGACTCAAAACCCATCTGTTTAGCTGTGCATTTATTGTACGAGTGTGATGTCTGAACTGATTTGATTCTAAATCAATTTAAGTAATTTTAAATTCCTTGTTTTATTTTTGTGATCATTTTTTATGATTATTTTATTTCCTTTTATGTAAAACACTTTGAATTACCTTAGTGTATGAAATGTGCTATATAAATAAACTTGCCTTGCGTTACACAGCCAACCTGTATGGCAAATGCTGTTTTTCAGAAATAGTGCATCAATTCTATTTGCAGTCAGTGTGAATAGCATCTATTACTGTTTACACTTAGAATAAACAATGCAATCTGTTTTTATTTTTGTTTTGTTTTTTACTTTGTGCCAACCGTATTCTACCACCATTCACCCAAACCATAACCAGACTTCATATCGGACCTAAATCCATCCAATCTAAATCCAGTTTTAATATCAATTGTATTATTATTGGTTTAATTTCTTGTTTGATCAAACTGGCGTATGTTTGCACACGTCTCTTTCTGCTCAATATTGGCCTTTAACACTTTTGCTCTGTTTCTGAGACTCAATATTGAACTTGAGATGTGCTGAGGTTTTCATTGGTGATGTGAGCCAAGATTTACACTCACTTTGATTGATCACAAACTCATCTAAATGAAGCCAACTGGGAGATCATTGGTAAAAACCACAAAAGATAATCAAACACATGAAGCCTCAGTGGAAGAATAAAGAGAGATGAGCTCGGAAAGAATTACTGACAAACATGCAAAACAAAGGCGTAAATCCCACAACGTGCATCCGGTAGATGAGGGAGTTTGAAGCCGCTGTCAACATCATTAGTCGGTTACTGCCCTGCATATCAAACATGAATTAAACATCCAGTTAGCCAATCAATGCATTGTTGCAATGTCACGGGATGATGGCGAGGTATCAAGCGCTCACATATAATTAATGCAGATGGCCCAGAATTCCTCAGTCCTCTGGAATCGCAGCGTGACGATGAGGCTTGGAGTGGGAATAATGATAAGAAGAGAGAAGACTAACAGAACGGCTTTGTGTTGTCACTGTTAAATGAGTGAGGCCAGGAGAGAGCCATCCGTGATGAAGCAGAATGTCCCAAAGCGTGCCTACTATTTCCCTACACACTCAAAAGATCTTTTTCTTCTCAAAAAAAGTTAGTAAAGGCATAGTTTAAAAAGAGACAAATTGGGAAGCAGCAAATCTGTCTGGTTTTGCAGCATGGCTGTAAGGCTCAGCCCAGCAGGCTGGGTTACTAAAATAGAAATGGGGTCTGATTTCTATGTGTGAGAGTTAAAACGTGTTAAAGGGATGACAAAAAAAAAAAAACAGAACTCCGGTTAATAATATGTTCAGGTGACTGATCAGCTGACATGCCAACCATGCAGATCTTAAAGACATACACACAGACTAAAATGGATAAGAGGCATAAAATGGACCTAAGAACATGTAAACCAATTAAAACTCTATAAAACATAAAATCACTGTTATAAATAGAGTGATTTAAAAAACAATTTGCTCACATTAGTGACCCTCTATGTCTCGTAACTTTGAATGCTCCTCTGGTTTCAGTTGTGTTTTTGTTTATTTTGGTGACGTATAAATAAAGTCTTCCCATCTGCCTGCACTTGAGTCTTCGCCTCTTGCGATCCGTGACACTACGTCCTTAATAACAATGGATGAAAAGTTTAGAGCCCTACTGATGATTAAGCCTAGAGTGTGTCCACCTTTGTGTGTGGGTCCATGTACATGCTGAATCGACAGGTAAAAAAAAAGCCTCAAGTCCAAATATTAATTCATCACCAATTAACTGTTTGACAAACACTTCCTCCTTCGATGTCCAGATCTGAATTGTAAAAAATGACAAACATGCTCTGAAGTGCCGATCTGAATCAACCGAGTCGCGAACAGGCTCTGAAGTGCCGATCTGAATCAACCGAGTCGCGAACAGGCTCCGAAGTGCCGATCTGAATCAACCGAGTCGCGAACAGGCTCCGAAGTTTCGATCTGAATCAACCGAGTCGCGAACAGGCTCCGAAGTTTCGATCTGAATCAACCGAGTCGCGAACAGGCTCCGAAGTGCCGATCTGAATCAACCGAGTCGCGAACATGCTCCGAAGTGCCGATCTGAATCAACCGAGTCGCGAACAGGCTCCGAATTGCCGATCTGAATCAAACGAGTCGTGAACAGGCTCCGAATTGCCGATCTGAAAACTTCGACCAAAGAATGTAAAAAATAACTCTATTTCTCTAATAACCCTAATAACGCTACAACTCTATGAAAACTCAGATCAGGTATCTAAAAATAAATCGCTATAGTAAAAGAGAAATAATAAGAGGAGTGAAGTTTCCTACCGTTCTGCTGTGTTTGGTCCTCACGCGCGTCTGACGCTCCGCTGCGCGTCTCCGCCCCTCACACGTGTGTTTACACCGCTAAATTAATAATCTTTGCTAATTATTATACATTTACTTCATTGTCAGCTTCAGGTACTTCATTTATTATTGTTCAATGAACTGTTTGAAACAAAAAAAGGTTGTATTTCAGTAATAGTTCTAAATTATCAAAATAAAATATATAAAATAATGGTTTTTATTTTAATATCCTTTTAAATATAATCTATTTCTGTGATGTGCAGCTGTATTTTCAGCATCATTCCTCCAGTCTTCAGTGTCACATGATCTTTAGAAATCATGAAAATATGATGATTTATTATTAGAACTATTAATAGTTGTGCTACCAAATATTATTTTGGAATCTGCCATACTTTTTTCATGATTCTTCGATGTATAATTTAATTTAATTTTTATTATTAGAATTATCAACAGTTTTGCTGATAAATATTATTTTGGAATCTGTGATACTTTTTTCAGGATTCTTTGATGAATAAAAAGTTAAAATTAAATAAATAAACTTGAGTAAAAGTACAGATACGTATAATAAAATATTACTCCAGTAAAAGTAAAAGTACTCCTTTTTCAATTTTACTCAAGTGAAAGTACAAAAGTACTCAATATATTATGTACTTAAGTAAAAAAGTACTGAAAGATAGATGTTTGCAATTTTATATAGGCTAATTTAATTTTATACTAGCACATTTTTTTTATAATCCTACTGCTGAAAATACCTGGGATTTTTTCCAAAATAACCACTATATGGAGTCAAGATATATTTTTGTTGTTGATATGGACTACACTGATGAGAGTAATGTTCACTGTGAAGCTTACACTGTGATGAACCTGAGAGAAAACAGAGATGACCATCTGATCTTCACCAGTAACAACAAAGTATTTTAAAGTTTGTGGTTTTACAGAACATCACAGTTATATATGACATGATAATAAGGCCTGAAGTTAGGAAGAACATTTTAAAGAAAAATATAATTATATTTTCATAATGATTTTTTCCTTCTCAAATCTTGTCTGTGGTGTAAAAACACCCCTGGCCAAACGGGGTGCATCTCTTCCCCTCTTTGATAATTACTGTAGTTACCATGTTCTGAACATCACATCCTTTCTTTTCTCCCCAGATGTTATATATATATATATATATATGTGGTTGAATAAAAATATTTGGACATTATTTATAAAAATTACCTCAAGTTAGCACCAGCAAGCTTGTGAGTTAGACATTTAGCATCAGCTACAATATTTACTTATTTTCATTACAGTTATGAATAAACATGAAAAATGTACTTACCTGTAAGTACAGCAATGAAGTAAAGCTACTCCGTTACTGTCCACCACTGCCTGGAGCACAAAACTTAAGTCTTAAGTTACTGGGGTATATTTGTAGCAATAGACAAAAATACATTGTATGGGTCAAAATCTATTTTTATTTTATGCCAAAAATTATTAGAATATTAATAAAGATCATGTTCCATGAAGATATTTTGAACATTTTCTACCATAAATATATAAAAACCTAATTTTGGATTAGTAATATGCATTCCAAAGAAATTAAAGCTTTAGCATAAGTTCTGCCAGGAAGACTTAATTGTTAGCGTCACCTATTACCTTCTCAACTGTCCAATCATGTTCTAATAATAGAAGTAAAACGAACCCGTGCTTACACTTGTCTGAGTTTGCAGATGCTGAACGCTTCATTCACTCTTTTTTTGGCACCCTCAGATTCCAGACTTCAGATTTTCAAGATTATTTGTCCAGCTTTCAGATGATGTATAAATCTCAATTTTGAGAAATTGAACCTTATGATTGGTTTTGTGCTCCAGGGTCACACTTCACAAAGCTGACCATTATTGCTTGTGAGGTGGAAATTAATGTCATTTCTTTCTTACTTTGTTTAAAGTATGCAGCCTCAGTAATGTACGCCATCCTTGAAAAGAAAGAAAGAAACGCTCTGAAAGCTTCACTGGTGACGCCACAGACTGCAGACAGGACAAATATAAGAGCACGAGACACTTTAAACAACAATGCCTACGTTTACATGCAACCAAGTAATCCGTTTGTAATTGGATTGACTGTTCAATCGGACTGAAAAGCCTTCGTGTAAATACCTAAATCGATCCTTAGTCGAGAAATTCTTTCCAACTCAATTTGGATTTTATCCTCGGGACGTATAAACGTGCGTATCACCCCGATCACTTTATTTAGCATTCCTGTAAACACTGCAATCAGATTCATCAATTGGAATGAATTCAGAACCAAACATTGTGCATTTAAACAAAGCCAATCAGACGCTAAGAAAACAGCGATATCTGCACTTTTACTGCAATAACAATGAATAAAGGAGCTCTTCTCTGCCATAAAGGTGCAGCAGACAAACCATGAGCTCTTTCTGGATCCTCTGGTGGAGGATAATGATGACGTGTTCATCTCTCTTCTGTCAGCCTGTCCTCCACCTAACACAGACTCAGCTCCTCATACTGTCATCGAGCACCAGCAGAAACTCTGTTCTGACACTGAAGCACAAGTTCATCATTATCTAGCAGCAACACGCTCGTGTTATCACTGCTTTACTCTGAGGAAAACTGATTTCCTAGCTCTGTGATTATTTGTTGACTTTCATAATGTTCTGATGACGGTCTGATTGGATGCCGTACAGCGCCGTTACGGTTTTATATCATTTTGATTGCATACATAAAAAGCTCCAACTCTAGAAAGTTCTGATGACCTTGTGGACATTTAATCACAGCAGCTGCGAGTCGCTTTCATACGCCATCATAAAGAGTTCTGTTTGGGCATCTGGTGTTCAGATGAATAATCATCAGATGAGTCTCTAATAAAACATATAAATATGTAACCGCAGGTGGAGGAAGACGAGTGAGAGAGAGAGAGAGAGAAAGAGAGAGAGAGAGAGAGAGAGAGAGAGAGAGAGAGACAGAGAGAGAGAGGCCAGGTTTATCTGAAGTTTCTCTAGTGAAGCTTGATTGGCAGTGGCCTAGATTCTCAGTCGTCTCCAGACCGTCCCATTTCTGCTGCGCCTCGCTCTAAAATGTGTCAGTCTGTCCCGGGAACATTTGGCAAAGTGGAGGAGCTTTTTCTGCCCCAAACGATCCCTTTCTATCTCCTTCCCTTGCACACACACACACACGCAGCGTTTATATGCCAAGCTCTGTGTGGAAGTGTGTTTCGGCCCCGTGGCGGGACTCAAACCCACATCCGATTCCTCACACCCCATCAGCCACGCAGACCGAGCGAGATCTGAGGAGAGAAACAGAGCGGATCTAGGTCAGCGTGAGCCGGTCATCTCTCTGAAAGAGTTCTGGAGTCTCATCCTGCTCCGAACCGTCTCTGGGTTTATGTCTCATCTGTTTTAATTGAATCACACAGTTAAAGTTGCCAATGTAGCGTTTAATGAGAAAAATACTTTAAAAATGATAAAATCATCAGATTATTAAAATTAATTTAGTCACTTTAAAAATTGCTCCTTTAAATGTCTTAAATAATTAAAAACATGCTTTTCTGTCACTGTATACAATACAATTACATTCAGAGGAAAGAATCACTGAGTTGTACAGGAACAAACAAGACACAAGGATAAAATGAAACAAAAAATAGTGTATATTATCAAAGACTTAGATTAAATTAAACTGTTCAACATGTTCAGGTGGTTACACTGTATTTGGTCTCTTTTAGATAAAGTAACTTAGCAGCTACTGTACATGTTAACTAGCTCTCATTAGAGTATTATTAGACTGTTAGCTTCGGATTAGCAGACATCATTAGACATATACACTGCTGTTCAAAGTTTGGGGATCTGTAAGATGTTTAATGTGTTTTAAAGAAGTTAAGTTGAGCTCCTGAATGACTGTTGTGTAAAACTGACAAACACTGAAACAACCGTAATGACTGCGACTCAAAGGTTCAGTGTGCTTTCTTTCATTTGTAAAATAAAGAAACGAAAAGTAAAATACAAACCCCTGATCATGCAGAATAACTCAAAGTTTCTCATCATCAGCCGTTCCCATGACAACCATTAAAAATCACCTCATCTTCAGTCATTTCGTGAAGCTTAACTACAAATTTGCTCTCTTTTAAAAGTCATAGTTAAACTCCAGGTTTTTATCACTCTTGCGAAATTGGATTAATTTGCAGCTGAATGGAGTTCCATGCCATGCACAGAAGTGGTGTAATAAATAGGCAAAAATCTCATTTAAATTGCAATAATAATTGAAGCACGGTCCCAGCGATTCATTGTGAAATAATGATGTCTCTTTCAACTTCCATTATGCAGTTTGATTTTTATAATGATCAAAGCTGTTGAGCTTCTTCACATTCATTTAGAAAAGCGCCTCTTCTCTAAAGCATGATGCAGATTATATGCTCAAAAGATGAGATCAAATGTGCTTTTGAATGACATGAAATAGTTGCATAAATAAAATGAAAAGCAAACATGTAATATGAAGAGAAGCATTAAAACCATCGTGGAATATGGAAGAAAACATCAGCTGTGAGCGATGAACATCTACAGATACTGAAGCATCCGCTGCGCTTCTGAAGATCAGATGTTTCAAGGCCGCAGAAGATCAATCTTCTTCATTAGCATAAGATAAAAGACACGCACGCACACATACAGTAGATCCTTGTGGAAAACAGACTAAAAAAACACAACCGGCATTTTCAGCCCAATATGTCTTAGAAAGTTTCTCTGTTATACATCCACATGATCAAAGCACTCATATATGGAACATAATGGTTGAAGAATCAATTACACAATTTAGTTTACATGTTTAACTTTCACTGTACTGGTAAAGTACCACGGTACAGCACCCAAATAAAAGAGTTGCAGCTCATCTGTGAAGAAAGTGGGCCACTGAAGCTGATAACAGATCCGTCTGGCCAAGATTCTGCTCAGATTACAGGAAGCCCATATAAAAATACACGAGTGATGGAGGAGATAAAGAAACCCTCTAAACTCCCAGAACACACACACACCACACACTCATCTGATAGCGATACACACTACAAGAGTTTATCTGCTAGAGTTCAGTGTATCAGCAAGAAACACAATCAGATCTTACACAGTAACATATACTCACTCACTCACTCACACACAGCAGAGTTCGGAGCGGGTTCGCGAATCATTTGAGTCAGTTCGGGAGTTTCGGAGCGCGAATCATTCGGAGTGGGTTCGCGAATCATTTGAGTCAGTTTGGGGATCGCAAATCATTTGAGTCAGTTCGGGAGTTCGGAGCTTGAATAATTTTAATCATTTCAGGATCTAGGAGCGGGATCGCGAATCATTTGAGTCAGTTTGGGTGTTCGGAGCGGGTTCGCGAATCATTTGAGTCAGTTTGGGGATCGCGAATCAGTTGAATCAGTTCGGGAGTTCGGAGCTGGTCTACAGCAAAGTGTCTTAAGTGATTCTCTGTAAGTTTTTCTCATACAGGTGAAACATTGTTGAAAACATGCAGCCTGTCTCTACTGTGGAGTCGCAGGCTTTCAGTCAGGGCCCGGTTTCCCAATAACGCTCACTCTTAGCGCACTAAGAAGACTCGAAAATATATCTTACCAAAGTTGTTTATGTTCCTAAGTGTGTTCCCCGAAGTGTCCCTTAGGAAGCTCTTAGCACGCTGCCTCTTACGTCCGACGTAACAAGAGCGCTGTCCAAAGTAATGGTGCTGAATTAGTTGGCATCGATTGCTCAGGAATCAATTTTCCACTTCACGCGAAGGTGCATCACAGCGTTAAGAAAAACAACACGTTCTATGCAAATGAAATATTCCTCAAATTATTATAGTAACATTTATTTTAACATATTTTAAGTTATCAGTAGAATATAGACTATAAATTGAATTATCAAATGGTCAGTAATATGTTCACACCAAATGTTGTGACGATTAGACTAACCCTCCTTATCCCGTTGTGCCACTTGTGCCGCCTCTTGACATGGGTTTAACGACTTATAAAAATTATATAATACACTTTCATATTAATGGTAAGGTACTTTACAATCAGAATTGATTGGCAAGCAACTGCAGTTACTTCTGTTTAATGCGGTATTGCCTGCACGTTTATGGCCGCGTATCCCTTTCACGATAAGTAGCCTACGCCTGATCAATCACTGATGGATTGGTGATAGTGATGAGTGCCATCCACCAGGATGTAATCCCCGGCATGGCGCAGAAGGGCGTTGGTGACAGTGTGGACGCACCTCCACACCGAGGTCTTCATTAGGCCGTAGCCCTCTCCCATGACCTCGATGAAGCTCTCTGTAGCAAAAAAAAAAAAGAAAGAAAGAAAAAAAAAGTAGCACTGGGCTTCAGGGCTTAAAGCAAAATTCCGCACGTTATCCTGGCAAGCACAGGTCTGAGAAGGTCCAGCAGCTCCATAATGAGTTGTCTTGGGAGGCAATTTTTTTTTTTATATAGCCACGTCAAGAAAAATGTCACAAAACGCTTTGATTAAATTACGAAAAAGCCTAGGCTAATTACCACCATATTAGTTCTGATACCACATAAAGTCAACTCCATAAATAGGCCAGTATCAATTGCGAACATAATTTATTATGAGTTTTAAAAATAACATAAAATCATTGTTGAGCCACAACAATGTCAACATACCATAGTTTGACTTGTACTGAGCTGTGCTGGTTTCTAAAGACTGCTGTACAGTAGCGTTTTGAGCTCAA
This sequence comes from Carassius gibelio, assembly GCF_023724105.1. Lineage (NCBI taxonomy): Eukaryota > Metazoa > Chordata > Actinopteri > Cypriniformes > Cyprinidae > Carassius > Carassius gibelio. The sequence continues at coordinate 736,223 of NC_068381.1, forward strand.
ATAACGCTAAGAGAGAGTTTACGAATGCTCCAGACCAACCTTACGAAAGTGTGGCTTACAGAAGATATACTTAGCGTACGAACATGTCGGGAATCCTGCCATAAGGTTAAGAGAGAGGTTAAGGAATAGGTTAAGAAGTACTTAGCGATAAGAACGTTTTGGGGAACCGGGCCCTGAACTGCTTGCGTCTTGCGGAAGAACATTGTAGCCGGAACTACTTCTCTCTGTTTATGTCTATGAATAATCACAAAGGTACTGGGTTACTCCGCCGCGGTATCCCCGAAGCAATGTAAAATAGTCAGAATATAAACACTTATTATAGATGTACCTTAATGATTCAGGACAGGCTAAAAACACGGTTTTGAAAATGGATTCATGGTGTACTCGCTTATTATATACATTTTGTAAATCTTGAACACAAAAAAAAAGTTACGGACCGCAGCTCAGGGTTGCGTTTCCCAAAAGCATCGTTAGCCAACTATGGTCGCAAGTTACGTTGTTACCAACGTAGTTCAACGACTCGGTGTTTCCCGAAACCATAGTTCAAACGAACATTCGCAAACTGCATCGCAAACTTGTGTCGTTGGAACGACAGCTCTCCACCTGTGGTTAGAGGCATAGTTCGTCATTAGTTTGCTGTGTCAACGTCAGTTGGTTAAAGGTTTTCACTTATATAAAATGTTAACACTCAAATTACAGTATACTACTTTTATAGTAAATTAATTTTTAATTTTAAATGAATGTACCTAAATAAAGTAACAAAAAAATGTATAAATAAGTGAGTGATTTTGTAGTTTTTACAAAATTAGAATATAGAATACTCTCTACAAATGTGTTTGTGTGTGAATACATATACATATATATATAGAGAGAGAGAGGGGGGGGGGGTAAGACGGTATACACTGTTTGCAAAAGTTTTTTTAAATGTTTTTAAGTGTTCATTTAATACATATTGGCAAAGAAAACAAATATTTAACAGAAATTATGTCAGATTAAACAAACGGTTTAAACTGCAGTGGTGGCTGGATGCTGCACAGGTGTCAGGACGTATGGGCGAAGAAGACATGTCTCCAGCAGCCAGCTATCACCAAAGCCATGCACCCTCTTCAGCCACCTGCAAACTGCAGAAGTGACACAAAAGAGTCATGTGTGCTTCCATCACCCACCCATCAGGCCGTCACCCACCACCTCCATACATTTCCAACAGCATAATAATGCAGTGTAGCTAACAACTGAATATAAAGCATTGTTTCTTCTTATTGCCCTCTGAAGATGTGAAGCCTGATGTTGAAGGGCCAGACTGGAGATGGCCTGATGTTGGAGGCCTGGACTTTGAAGGCAAAGGCCTGGTTGATGCACATGTATCCATATCTTCCATTGCAACAGGCCCCAGGATGGCCGAAACTGTCTCTTCCTCTGTAGGGACAGGAGGAACTGAACTGATACCCCATCAGTCTTGTTTGCTTCCCTCTTACGTGCCACAGCCCTCTGTTTTGTCACACTTGCAAAGTCCCTCCACTTATTCCTGACTTTGTACCATGGTTTTGGGAAACAGTCGTGACTAGGTCGTTCGTTTTCATAAAGATGCATCGTACTATGGTGGTTAATCTGCGAGCTACGGCGTTGTACGGGAAACGCACCCCTGATTGGTTGTTCTCTGGTTTCAGTTGTGTTTTTGTTTATTTTGGTGACGTATAAATGAAGTCTTCCCCTCTGCCTGCACTTGAGTCTTCGCCTCTTGCGATCCGTGACACTACGTCCTTAAATCATCCATCTAAATCAACTGAGTCGCGAACAGGCTCAGAAGTGCCCATCTGAATCAACTGAGTCGCGAACATGCTCCGAAGTGCCGATCTGAATCAACCGAGTCGGAAACAGGCTCCGAATTGCCGATCTGAATCAACCGAGTCGCGAACATGCTCCGAAGTGCCGATCTGAATCAACCGAGTCGGAAACAGGCTCCGAAGTGCCGATCTGAATCAACCGAGTCGCGAACAGGCTCCGAAGTGCCCATCTGAAAACTTCGACCAAAGAATGTAAAAAATAACTCTATTTCTCTAATAACTCTACAACTCTATGAAAGACTCAGATCACGTATCTAAAAATAAATCGCTATAGTAAAAGAGAAATAATAAGAGGAGTGAAGTTTCCTACCGTTCTGCTGTGTTTGGTCCTCACGCGCGTCTGACGCTCCGCTGCGCGTCTCCGCCCCTCACACGCGCGTTTACAGCGCTAAATTAATCATCTTTGCTAATTATTATACATTTACTTCATTGTCAGCTTGAGGTGCTTCATTTATTATTGTTCAATGAACTGTTTGAAACAAAAAAGGTTGTATTTCAGTAATAATTCTAAATTATCAAAATAAAATATATAAAATAATGGTTTCTATTTTAATATCCTTTAAAATATAATCTATTTCTGTTATGTGCAGCTGTATTTTCAGCATCATTCCTCCAGTCTTCAGTGTCACATGATCTTTAGAAATCATGAAAATATGATGATTTATTATTAGAACTATTAATAGTTGTGCTACCAAATATTATTTTGGAATCTGCGATACTTTTTTCAGGATTCTTCGATGTATAATTTAATTTAATTTTTATTATTAGAATTATCAACAATTTGCTGATAAATATTATTTTGGAATCTGTGATACTTTTTTTCAGGATTCTTTGATGAATAAAAAGTTAAAATTAAATAAAAAAAAACTTGAGTAAAAGTACAGATACGTATAATAAAATATTACTCCAGTAAAAGTAAAAGTACTCCTTTTTCAATTTTACTCAAGTGAAAGAACAAAAGTACTAAATATGATTTTCAGTTACAATAATTAATCCTAAATTTCGACATTAATAACTTACTTTTAGCAACACCAGACGCACGCGCGCTCACAAGATCTCCCGGTTCTTACTTCTGGAGACTCGCACTAAACGGTTCATTTGAATCAGTGAGTGGTCGACTCCAGAACAGCTGCAATCGGATCATTCTAATTCGTAAACGAATCTTTTGGTGCGATTCCTGATCCGATTAAAGTTTATTTTGAAAAGACTCAGTTCGTTCATGATGAATCAGACACCGCTTCTGCGTGTCGGAGCACGTGATATATTATAGGGAGTAACTATATGTTTTATGAAATGTAGTGAAGTTAAAAGTACGATCTTATGCTTTGGAATGTAGTGAAGTAAAAGTAAAAGTTACTCAAAATAAACTACTCCAGTAAAGTACAGATACTTGAAAAATGTACTTAAGTACAGTAACGAAGTAAAGCTACTCCGTTACTGGCCACCACTGGTTGTTTCTTACCAGGAGCGGATGAATTTCTGCAAATGGCAATAGGACACTGGGAGAAGCCAGAGGAGCTTGATTTTTTCACGTATTATCTATCTCATATTCTACTGTCAGGACATATGACAGGTTTCACAAATACATTTTTACAAAAGTTACCTACTTCAGCTTTAAACAGCATTTATATATATATATATATATATATATATATATATATATATATATATATATATATATATATGTGTGTGTGTGTGTGTGTGTGTGTGTGTGTGTGTGTGTGTGTGTGTGTTTGTTTCTCGAAATTGATTCTGAATAATTCAGATTGCTTTTATTTATTTATTTCAAAGTGTTTTGTGTTATGTTGTCCATTGTTGATAGTTTTCATACTTAAGCTGTGAAAGGAACATTTTTAAGGGCTCAACACAACAGCTTTTATGATGCAGAAGCCACTTTAGTTTTTGATTCTGAATATATTATTCAGGTGTTTTGTTATTTATTTCAGAAATCCTTGTGATATACAATATTCAGTTTGTGCTTGTCTGACTTAATCAAAATAGTGTTAAAAAATTGCTTTGCTTTACTTTGTATTTGTATAGAACATAACGCATAAAAGCTACTATTTCTTAGTAACTAGCACAACACTGCACACCACACACACTACAAGAGTTTATCTGCTACAGTTCAGTGTATGAGCAGGAAACACAAGCAGATCTCACACAGTGACACACACTCACTCACTCACACACACACACACACACACACACACACACACACACACACACGTCACAACTTTATAACTCTATGTTGCATGTTTGTTTTTCCTCTTTCTTTTGTTTTTTCTTTCTCTCTTCATCTCCTTGTTCTAATGTTTATTCATTTAAATGATTTAATGCTTCTTTCATCATCTGGCCAAAGGACTACAGTTTTTTTTAAATTAGCCAGCTGTCTAATAAATGTTAAAATATGTTAATTAATGCATGTTTTCCTTATAAATAAAACAACAAATAAAAGAAACATGACTTTGAGAACACACAGTATGAGCGGAGTGGATCAGCGAGTGTCAGGTGACGTCACGGTAATGAGTTTAACCGTCAGCCGTTAACGAGCTATGAAGCTAATCAAACTCATGTTCTGTGCTCATGTGACCGGCTTTAACTCAGCGAACTCTTCCCGTCAGAGCGACATGATGCTGAATGCTCCCTGTACTTTACTTAAATATGAACCATTTCTTTCGTCACATAAATTTAAGATGAGACTTTCCAGCAGCGTCAACAAGAGCGACGAGTTCATCACGCGAGCAAAACAATGAACAGAGATACTAACATTGGGTTTGTTAATATTTAGATTTTATTTTGCTATTTTCTGCTTTCATGTTCATTTTAAAGTTTAAGTAATTTAGGTAACACTTTATACTGATAGTTCACTTTAGACATTTAATTACCCATAAATAGCTCTGCGACATATCAACTAGCAGTCGTTAGATTATTAATATCTGCTAACACTTTATTTTGATGGTCGCTCAACAACTATAAATAACTTTGCAAATACTGCGACCTACTCTACTAACTCTAACCTAACATCTACACATGCTCAGATGAGAGTTAGCAGAATCTCTGAAGTGGACTCTCGAAATAAAGTGTAGCCGCAATGGAGTGTGTTTAGTCATTTATATTTTTACTTGAAATATCTACATAGTTTTTATTTCAGCTGTAATTATTTTTGTACAAAAAGAAGATCACAGAGTGTGAGCCGCTGGAGAAGCTGCTGTTCTTACTAAGACGGATCCTCTTCTTCTTACTGAAGCCGTTCAGCCAATCAGAGAGCCCGAGGCCCTGCAGGGACCAATCAGCAGCCTCCTGCAGCTCCCTCGATGCCAGCAGAGATAAATGAGAGGAAAACAGAGGGAACTGACCTGATTTGTGCAGCTGTGGAGTTTAAACTGTATATATTAAACCCATCTATTCTTCAGGAACAGCATTCACTTACAAACAGCATCATCACACGAGTCTGTGTCACTGCGTTTCTCTCCATACGGGTGGATGAAATCAATGCATGACCTCGTTTTCCTCACAAATAATAACTGGAGGCGCTTTTTTACAAAAATCTCTTCAAATCTATGACACAATTAGCAGAGCCATGAATTGCCTTCATTCTGAATGTCAGACTGAACACTGAACATCGAGATGAATCGACCTGATCATCATTCAGTAATTCAGATGAAAACATACAAACATAACCATAACTATAACCTTGAGCTGTTCATTTTACATGTTAATTTGATGAATTTAATTATGATTATCGCATGTATGGGGTCCACAGCAGTCCGTCATCTGATGAACATGATACAGGACGATCAACTGTTTGAATGCAGTGATACGAGCCTAAGATTCAAGATATGAGGGCACAAAAACAAAACAAAATCACCCTCTTATATTTATTTCATATAGTTTAGCAATATCACACCAGCATGAGTGCTGCTTTTCCCCAATATCTGCACCATTGCACATGTATTATTGATTTGATACAAGAGTTCAATAAACAAAAAGTTAATGTTGCATTTAGCACAATATTGTCTGTTTAGCTCAGTTTCACAAAAGAAAACTGATCCAATCAAAGTCACAGAAGAACACTTGAGCATCTCTGATCAACACACAGCAGTGATTCATAACTGATTCATGTTTTGATTGAATCGAGTGAGTCACTTGCTTTGTGTGTGTGTGTGTGTGTGTGAATGAATTAGCCATTTATTTGAGTGAATCGGTTGAGTAAATGATTCAATGACTCACCGCTATCTACTGGCAGTAAACAAAACCAATTCTACACTGAATCAAGATATTTCTTTGTAAAGCTGTGTTTTTTGTCAAATGTATACACAATAATGGTCTTTTGGGGATCATTTCTCAGCCAGAATTGATGTGCAACTAATTGGTAATTAATTTATCAGTACATCATGAAATGTATTAGATTACACATTTTCATAGCCCTACAAAAACCATAACTACACACACACACACACTCGGATCATCTGACCCTCACAGATGGCATTATGACACGCATATATAACATCATCTGGTCACCTGGACTCCTCTGCATGTTTAGTGTCACATTATACGCTGTATTAGCTGCGAGTGTTTGTGATTCACATTCAACAGAAGACAAACTCATCGCAGCGTTCAAGGACACGGAAGCGTCTGAACTCTGATCACGGATGTGTGAGATGTTGGTTTGATCACAGATGGGCTGAACGTGAGCTAAACAACAGCTTACTGTGATAACAGAGCATTAGTCAGCGGGACCGACTGTCAGAACCCAAAACCTTTCCCAGTCCTGTGATCTAAACACATCTGAGCTGAATCCCAAACGATCTTCACGGTCATTAGTGTGAGCCCGGTGCACAGAAGATGTACTAACATCATTCTCTCCATCATCCTCATCAGAGCCCTTCAGCAGTAACCTTACCCATAAAACACTTTCATGAGTTCTCCACACCGCACTTAACCCCGTTAACAGCTTTTTAACACCTGCTTTTAACCTCGACGTTTCACACTGTAATTTCAGAAATGTGTTTTTAACCTCAGGTTATGAAAGCCAGCTAACCACGCATGACAGGGTTAATTAATGCACCATTAAAGTGTGAGAAGAAACAACCAATCATCAGCTGACCAGCAAGGTCCTCATTAAATATTCATGAGTCGCAGACACATTAACAAATAAAAACGTCAAAGAGTGACAATAAATATGTTCAAAAGAGACTGTTATATTCTTAAAAAACTATTAGAAATAACTTTTGTTGGTTGAAATGAAATTGAAATATTAAAAGGAAAAATCTAAACTTAACAAACAGAAATGTTGCCTTGGAAACTAACTGAACTAAAATAAGTTTAACCTGAAGCACTAAAAACACTAAAACTGAAATAAAACATAAATAATTATTCAAGCTAAATAGAAATACTAAAAACACAGAAGGTAATCCAAAATATGAATAAATGCTATAGTTTAGTAAAATAGCACTGATGAGAGCTGGGCGGTCAGGAATATGTAAACCTGATGCTCAAGAGTTATTTAATCACGCTGATCATCACACGGTTTATAAAAGTCTGAACCATTGTGTTCAGAAAGAGTGTGCTTCAGATGAGCCACGCACGAGCTGTTAGCAGCGTTTGATTGGCTCTCGCTGATGAACAGCTGTGATGTGGGCGGGACATCCAACACCTCCGAACTGTCAATCACTCACGATCTACAGACTCAAACCTGAAGGAAGCCTCTCGGCTCACGCTGAGCCACAGATATTATTATTCTGAAGATCATGTGACACTGAAGACTGGAGGAATGATGCTGAAAATACAGCGGAGCATCACAGAAATACATTACACTTTAACACAGATTCACAGAATAAAATGTGTTAAATTAGAATAATATTCCAGGGTTTTTTATTGAATATTTTTATCAAACAAATGCAGCCTTGCGGAGCAGAAGAGACTTCTCAGTGATGGAAAAAAGTCTTGAGATAATATGAAATGAAATTCTGAGTACAGGAAAAAGATTGAAAGCTGCACATAACTGAAACACTACACAACATCTGCTGAGAAACAACTGAGTGTGTGTAAACATCTGTCAAACATACTGATACTGAATGTGTGTGAGACGGACTGTCAACCTGCCACACACACACACACACACACGTCTGGCTCGGCTCCAGCGCTTCACTCTGTGTGTGTGTGTGTGTGTGTGTGTGTGTAATGAACGTCACACTGACTGTGTTCTGCATACTGAGATCTCACTGCACTTCCACAAACAGCTCAGAGAACAAATGAACAAGCGACCTTGAGTGACACACACACACACACACACCTCCATCAGAGCACTAGTTTGAGTCAGCGGTTATTTCTGTCCTTGAACTTGGTGTCCAGAACACACGAGTGATGAAGAGCTGTTAGAAACAAATCTTCATTGTGGCACGAGACTCTTGAATCTGAATGTGTTTTTTCAGCATCATCTTTGATCACACGACATTTATTCTCCTCATCTTATGCTCTATTTGCAGAATTCACATGTTTGGAATCACATATTTCAGAAGGTTTCATCATGGTGAGTTTTTACAGGTGAAGGAAGACTGTGAACGCTTTCCTCACGTAAATCAGTTTCTCTGTATGTGTTCCCGTGACACTCACGATTAATGAAGGAGTTCAGACGAGCTGCTGACGATCGATCAGAAGAATAACAGCAGAACGGATGAAGACAGACAGACTGAGCATCATCTGAACGTCCAACCAGACAACCTCCAGAGAACACCTCACTGTCCCCAAACACACACCCATGAGTTCAAAAGTACAATATTATTTATTTCTGTTATTATTTTAATGTCACCAGACTCTTTCTGTGGTGCTATGGAGTTCAGCGGACTGGTCTGGATATTTGAGAAACATCACTGGTCATCATCATGATCCTCTGAAGGAAACCTCCGTCAGTTTTATCAGTCTGAAGATCAGGATTTAAGATTCAAAATAACATATGATCTGTCATGAGGTGCTGTGCAGATGATGAACCTGGCCTTCATTAAACAGTAATATTACAGTAACTCAGAGGAACACACTGATCATCCGCTGTATCCGATCAGAAGCGTGTGTCTATTAAAATATCTCACCGTGTGTTTATTGTGAGGGATTTCTGCATGTGGTAATAAAGGCAAAACAAAGCTTATGTATAATTACAGGATTAGCGGGAAAGCAGCGTTTTATCTGGCTGTGGTAATTGGATGTGAGTTTACGCTAACATGAAGTACCTGGACAATCAAAGCGCTCATTATTCATAATCTCGTCACGCTCAAAAGGTTCATTATGGAGGGGTGAAATGAAAAGCGTGCGGTGCGCAGACGAGCTCTTGAGCCTTTTCTTCTCATGAAAAACAACAACGTGGTGTGTGTGTAACCCTAACCCTAACCTGAGAGGAGCTTATTCTGCCTTTAGTTCTGGAGAGAAAACTGCTGGAGACGACAGACGCTAATAAAGCATCACTGTGGGAATAATCTGAATAATCTCATCACACACACACACACACACACACACACTAATGCACACACACTAACACACACACTAATGCACACACACTAACACACACACTAATACACACACACGAATGCACACACACTAACACACACACTAATACACACACACGAATGCACACACACTAATGCACACACACTAACACACACACTAACACACACACACTAATGCACACACACTAATGCACACACTAATGCACACACACTAACACACACACTAATACACACACACTAATGCACACACTAATACACACACACTAATGCACACACACTAATGCACACACACTAACACACACACACTAACGCACACACACTAATGCACACACACTAATACACACACACTAATACACACACACTAATGCACACACTAATACACACACACTAATGCACACACACTAATGCACACACACTAATGCACATACTAATACACACACACTAATGCACACACACTAATGCACACACTAATACACACACACTAATACACACTCACTAATACACACACACTAATACACACACACTAATACACACACACTAATACACACACACTAATGCACACACACTAACACACACACACTAATGCACACACACTAATGCACACACACTAATACACACACACTAATACACACACACTAATGCACACACTAATACACACACACTAATGCACACACACTAATGCACACACTAATACACACACACTAATGCACACACACTAATGCACACACTAATACACACACACTAACACACACACACTAATGCACACACACACTAATGCACATACTAATACACACACACTAATGCACACACACTAATGCACACACTAATACACACACACTAATACACACACACTAATACACACTCACTAATACACACACACTAATACACACTCACTAATACACACACACTAATACACACACACTAATACACACACACTAATACACACACACTAATACACACTCACTAATACACACACACTAATGCACACACACTAATGCACACACACTAATGCACACACACTAATGCACACACACTAATGCACACACACTAATGCACACACACTAATGCACACACACTAATGCACACACACTAATACACACTCACTAATACACACACACTAATACACACTCACTAATGCACACACACTAATGCACACACACTAATGCACACACACTAATGCACACACACTAATACACACACACTAATACACACTCACTAATACACACACACTAATACACACACACTAATACACACACACTAATACACACACACTAATACACACACACTAATACACACACACTAATACACACTCACTAATACACACACACTAATACACACACACTAATGCACACACACTAATACACACACACTAATACACACTCACTAATACACACACACTAATACACACACACTAATACACACACACTAATACACACACACTAATACACACACACTAATACACACTCACTAATACACACTCACTAATACACACACACTAATGCACACACACTAATACACACACACTAATACACACACACTAATACACACACACTAATGCACACACACTAATACACACACGTAGGGATGCACCGAAATTAAAATTCTTGTCAGAAGCTAAAAACAAATAAAATTAAATACCAAAGACATTTTTTGGG
>NC_068381.1:752220-767220 GCF_023724105.1 Carassius gibelio
ACTTAACAACAGAGGAGCTCCATCAGACCTGCAGCGAGACAGTCCTAACCCTGAGCTGATCCAGGAACAGATGAGTCTCCACGAGTCCACGCTGCTGTCTGAGATCACCAGAGACAAACACATTAGAGATCCGTCAGGTGTAATCGCTGCTCATATGGAGCATATTAAAACTGAGAGGAACCGGGCAGAGAAGAGCAAGGACAGACACAGCCTTCAGGAGACACACCTCAGCAGTTTCATCAGCAGCTTTATGCATTTCAAAGGCAACAGATTGTTTTATCCCGAGGCAGAATGTCACTTTAGAAGTGATAAACATGAAGCCTTCAGGACGTCTGATTCGCTCTGATGATCTGACAGAAACTAAACCTAAACATCTACAAACGTCAGCTTCTCTGATGATAATCAACACATTAACTGAGATGATGAACACCAAAACACCAGATCAGTTCTTAATGTGAGCTGGATCTGAAATAATATAGAAAACTGTATGCTAGGAAATTATCAAATTAAACTTAACAGATAGATAGATAGATAGATAGATAGATAGATAGATAGTTGTCTATCATTCAGCCGTGTCTGTCCATGAAGCCTGAGATGTCCTGCCTCTAAACTAAACCAGTCTTAATTGGATGTGTCATTAATGAGAAACTGCGCTGAGGACTTCAAGTTCAATCAAAGCAGAAGTGAAACTATTTATTCTGCTCCTTTCTCTCATGCAAGATGCTTCTGACAGTCTCTCTCTCTCTCTCTCAGAAAACTGGCACCCTTCCCATTTCATTATTAGTTCTTTCCATCAAGAGCATTGTGACGAATCGTTGCATGGAGAATCATAACCCTGAGGGACGTGGACTGTTTGACTGCCGTTTGAGAAAGAGGAAATCCTTGACTAATGGCTGTCTCCTACACGCCTCCTTTAATAAGTGTGTTTCTTTCTCTCCCTGAATGGGTGTTAAACCGCTCCACAGTGGATTTATCACCCGATGCCTGCGTTGGTGAATCACCACCTTCACCTGGAAATGCTTCGCAGAGTCCAAGGAGATCTGAGAACCAACAGACGGATAGTAGAGGATCACATCCGTCTCAGAGCCTGCAGAAAAGACTGAACTGAGTGCTGGTCTGTCTAAAGGAAACTACATCTCTTCATTGGCATTTGCGTTATTAATAGTAGTATTATTCTTTATTGTCATTGCACAGAATACAACGAAATTAAGCAGCAATCCTTGGTCTTATTCACACATAACATCAACTGGAATTGGGACAGTATTAATTAAAAGCAGAGCAGTGGAAATGTAAATGATTAGTGAAAGAATCCAGGTAAAAATGTAAACCAACGAGGAAAAGTGTCAAATCTATTCAATAACATAATGCGCCCATTAATTAATCAAATTAATTGCACATCAATTTTCTTTAAAAAAAAAAAAAAAAAAATTACGTGTAGAAGTGTTTTACAAATTAATATTGAAATTATTTTAAACATTAATTAATCATCTAAATATGAAAATAAAAGCACCAGATGAAATTGAGCCAAACAGACGATGTTGACAATATTAAGTCTGCATTTTAACACAATGTTATCTTCTTGTTTATCAAATTGTTGCATAAACTAATATCACATTATTGCAGTAGTATGAAACGTTAGCACACACTGCATCTGAAGCGAGATCTCAGCGATCTCTCGAGGAGTCTCGGTGTGTTTCGACTCGTTCCCGTCTACACAAGAGTGAGGAGGAGGTGATGGAAGGCCTTCAGGGGTTTGTGTCCAGATACATGTGAGAGAGCAAAGACACACAACAGCAGTCAAACAGTAAATTAAACACACACAACCAGTGATGTTCAATATCCTCTAGTGCTACACGCTGCTCCAAATCTCATTTGAATCAATGCCAAATTTATCTCAAGCACTCGTTTACTTCTAGTTCATGTTCCACTTTCCCTCCTTCTGCTGTCACAGCAAGAAAAATCGTGTTTTACCAGAATTCATGGAAACGTGAAACTGTTGCTGCGTGGAAAACACACCTGATTATTTGGGTTTCTGTGATATTGTAAAAACTGAAAATGGTTCAATTAATTTGATGAGTTCAAGTAATGAAAAACATACAGCCGTGACTTTATCATCATTTCATTTTTTTGTAAATATGTACCTTTCGAATTATAAATCACCAATCAAACGATAAATCATAAACCAAACAATCATTTAGTTAATCTTTATTAGTATTACTAGTTTTTGTTCAGTTTGCCATGTCAGCAAATTATGCTATTTTCATGGCAAGAATGGGTTATAAAATATTCAAGTGATGCATAAATAGCAGTTACGTTTATACAGGATGTTTTACATTTACACGTTATAAAAGTTATATTTTTTTCTGTTAAAGTTCTTAAGCTCCACCTTAGATCTGGATTCGACTCATGCCTCTCCTGCAGATGGGAACCTCGTGTGACATCATCAACAGAGGAACCAAAAACATGACTGTTTACTTCCCAAAGACACATTTAGTAATGACTTCTAAGTTTTCATATGCACACAAAATATTTGGTACACAGAAGTTAAAGCACTGAGACTCAGTCCTGGCGTGGCGTCTCAAGTGGATGTCACATGATCTGATGATTGATTTCTAATTATACTCCAGCACAAGTTAAACATGCTTTCTAGCACAGAGTTTGTTAAGTTAATTGTTTTGAAGCAGAACCCAGGAATCCGTTCAGCATAATATAGCCGACAGGCCTTATTTGATGGTGGGAAATGAAATCAAATAACTGTGTTTCTACAGATGTTCATGAATTACTGCAGTGCTGAAGTAAAGCAAACACCTCCAGCATCCGGTTGAATATAGGCTTTAATCAGATGATGGGTTTAGAAAAGGTCTCGCTCTGGTTCACAATCAGGCTCTTTCATTCACCAGCACTCCAGAACTCTCTTAAAGTAATTAAGAGGAGACAATGACGTGACCTTGTCAAGAGCATCTGATACCAGCTTTTATAATTCAAGGCTTCGGCCAAATGATGTCGGAAGACGAGGCTGGAATCCAAAGGCCAGTTTCCAAATGTGATCTGAACCCTAGAATAACACCTTCTGTGCCGTCTTAATGTTCTAGTGATCTTTACAGAGCTTTTGTCTCACTAAAGTGACATTTAATTCAACGTATGTTCACACTAATGAACAGTTCTGCAGCGCCAGATTATAGACCTGAAATATCACTTGACGTGAGTTTCGGCACATAATTAAATATGAGCCGTAAAATCATCTGAAGGATGGAACAAACTAACTTACTGACCTGATTGTTTTGGATTATAAAGAAATGCATGATTACTGTTGCTATGGTTTCTTTCGTTGATTTGTTACTTCCCAACTTTAATTATTCTGGCTGCCTTCCAATTCTTCTACTTCTGAGACCAAATTTCTCAATTCTCCTTCTAGAGCTGTAAAGCCATGACCAACAAACTTGGCACAGACCTTCAGACCATTTTGACTCAGCGTACTGTATGATTTCTAATTGATCCGACTTGCAGAATTCCCGTATCTCACTCCCAAATAGGCCCAAATTCCCATAGACTTCCTTTGAGGGGGTGAAAACTCTTACAGTGTTTAAGCTGTCTTACTGCTACCAATGCTTAACAAGTAACCTAGGATGAGAAGCTAAAATGTTAACAGAATGCTAAAACATTGGTACAAATGTGAACATGTTACCAGTGTGCTAATTCATGCCAGCAACACGTTAAATCATACTTGAAACATGCTAGCAATGTGCTACATAATGTTAACACTATGTAAAAAAAAAAATGTTAACAACATATCTCATCTTAACAATATGCAAAAAAAAAACATTTTAGAAACATGCTATCAACTAAAAAAATGCTAACAATGTGGTAATTCATGTTAGCAATACGTTAAAACTTTAAAAATGTTAGCAACATGCTAAAAAAATACCAGAAATGTAATTATCAATGAAGATTCGGGAGGAGCGCGTCAGATACTTAGCCTAATCATCACAGGTGGACCACAATCAAGTAATCAATCCCACAGTATAAATATCGCTGACTTACCTCTATCCATTGACGGTTTATCAGCATGCTGGTTCGCTTCGTCAGTCACCTTATCACAGACCCAATTTTCGTACCAACAAAGAGTGCTACACAGGGGATTTATAAGACCTGCTGCTTTTGCCGGACCCGAGATCATTTCTACCCAGCCAAACACGGCCGTTGAGCAGCATTAAGCGTCATCGCGACAGCTGCTATCCTCGCCAAGCCACACATCGTGGCCAATAGACCGTGCAACTCCGAGCTTGCCTTGCTCGATACACGATCGTGCCGCCCGAGACCGAGCTCTCGTCGAGCGCTGGATTGCAGCAGAAAGAATCCAACCACGGCTCAGTCTTTAACTGGTTTGAGGCCGCTTCCTCAGTCTTTAACTGGTTTGAGGCCGCTTCCTCTAGCAGCGCGCAGACTAATACATTTCCAGGCGAAGACGCTAAAAAACAGGTTCTTCTTTTTTCTTCATTGGATTTTTACGGCAGTTTGCATTCAAAGTGTTGCATCTAAAAGCAGTTTTGCGGCTAAAGTTTTGTTAAACTACGTCTTGACGTAGTTCCGTCTTCTAGTAGCGTTTTATGGCGGTTTTGGCAAACCAACGTAAAGGTGCATTACCGCCACCCGCTGATCCGGGGTGTGGATCCCGCATAGATTTGGACTACAGATACACCGTTCCGTCGGACGATGATGCCACTTTTTAACCACGAAGCCAAAGGCATTAGGTTAGTTTATTGTAATGCCTCGTTCTCAGGCCTTCCAGCTAAATCGTTGAGCAAGCTTCAGTATTCTGCCGCACGCTTGTACTTCTCCTCGCGAACACATTACACCGGTTCTTTCACAATTACACGGGCTTCCCGTAAACGTGAGAATTGATTTTAAAATTCTTATCTTAACATACTAGGCACTTCATGGGACTGCACCTGAGTATCTTTGTGAACTCATCAGTCCTGATATTCCATCACGCTCTCTTCGTTCTACTAACTCTCTTTCACTTCACCAGCCATAATGTGAGCTAAAGACCATGGGGGAAAGAGCCTTTTCATATAAAGCCCCTAAGCTATGGAATGTACTTCTTCTGCACGTCAGATATGCACCTATGTTGGGCGATTTTAAAAAGTTGATTAAGTCACATTTATTCAAGACTGCCTGTCTTTAATGAATTGTTGTATTGCTTTTGGCGTTTGTTCCTACAAATAAAATTATAATATATATATATATATATATTTTTATTATTGTTACATTCGCCTTACCGCGCACGTTTAAACCTCGCCGAAATGATACAGACATAAGTTCAAAAAAAAAAAAAAAAAAAAAAAAAAAAAACTTAAGTCTCTGGATAAAAGCGCCTGCTAAATGCTTAATTTAATTTAAAATTTTAATTTCCATGCAAGTCTTCTGGTAGGACCAAATCATTTAGGGACCTATTTTACCATTCACTGGCGTGACCACTCAAAATTAATCTAAAACGCATCTGCCCTCGTGTTTTGATGCAGGATAGCAAGTGTGAGTAAAATTACCATCGCCTTTTAAGGACCGTAATACGGAAAACCGGAAAGTAAATCTCTTTAGAAACCACTTGGAAGCGAATAGCACATAACTGCTGTTAACCCATTTGCTGCAAGTATCGCCAACGGCCCCAGTCTATGTTTCATTTTCACAGCACGTTAAACATCACTCTCTTACTTGATCTGGATAAACCGCGCATCAATTGAAGTCCAAAGACTTTGGCTTTTATATTTGACCAATATTTCGATAAAACATAATTCCAGTGATTAATTTTCCATCATGTCAGGAAAACTATTCCTATTCCTGAACGGTAAACGTCAAAGTGTTAGCTCGTGGACAAATGTTGATCATGGATCTAGTCAGAAAGAATCATGAACAGAAACATCTTTATTTTGGGTATATAATTTCTGCCTCCATGCCAAAAATGGGGGGTGTCTGGTAAGGGGTTAACGTTACTGCTATAATCATGTCTTTCGGTACAACGCCTTACAAGACTAAACATGCTCAATCGTTTCCAAAAGCCTCTGTTTCCACAGTCCATAATACAACGTGAAAACAGCGTTCCAAACGTATCCGCTCGGGAGTCAGTCTAAAGAGCCCGGAGGCCAAATGAGAGGAAAGATGCTTTTCCAACAGGAACATAATAAGGTGGACAAGGCCTGAGGAATTGTCAAATCAGGCAACAAATTGCTAAGCTGGTAACACAGTAGGCTACCCATCCATTCTTAGCTTGCCCCATCAAATATTACTAACACTTTTTACTCTTCCCACAGCCAACATCTACAGCAGCCGAAGCAAGTAGCCTTTCATGTACCTCCTCACTGCCGCAGCAGTGTCTGCTCCCGCAGGAGCCTTTCCTGTACCTCCCCACCGCCGCTGCAGTGTCTGCTCCCGCAGGAGCCTTTTCTGTACCTCCCCACCGCCGCTGCAGTGTCTGCTCCCGCAGGAGCCTTTCCTGTATCTCCCCACTGCCGCTGCAGTGTCTGCTCCCGCAGGAGCCTTTCCCGTATCTCCCCACTGCCGCAGCAGTGTCTGCTCCCGCAGGAGCCTCTCCCGTATCTCCCCACTGCCGCAGCAGTGTCTGCTCCCGCAGGAGCCTTTCCCGTATCTCCCCACTGCCGCAGCAGTGTCTGCTCCCGCAGGAGCCTTTCCTATACCTCCTCACTGCCGCGCAGTGTCTGCTCCCGCAGGAGCCTTTCCTGTACCTCCACACTGCCATAGCAGTGTCTGCTCCCGCAGGAGCCTTTCCCGTTCTCCCCACTGCTGTAGCAACGTCTGCTCCCGCAGGAGCCTTTCCTACACCTAAATATATATATAAAAAAAATAAAAAAAAAAAAAAAAAAATACCACACATCACCTCCGCCTAAAGGCATGCCATGCATCCGAGGTTGCGGTGATAGCATCATGTATCGACAATAGCCAAGACGATATTAGGCCCATTCTCCAACCAACATTTTTTATAATAATCATTAGGCGGCCTACCTTAATTAGGCTATCAAACCGTTATCCCATCTCAGCACTGCATTTCCCGCTCGCCCCTGCTCTCAAAGGATGATGTGAGCCCGTAGGTTAAAAAAAAAAATAAAAAAAAAAAAAAAAAAAATAAAAAAAAAAAAATAAAAAAAAAAAAAAAAATTCACTGGACAAGCGAGATGACCGTAGTGCCAACTACATGAACTAGCAGTATTTAAATATAGTATTTATACTTAATACCAGTGTATCAGTACGTCCGAAAGTATATTTTTTGATTATTGGTGATTCCATAGGCTCTTTTCGTGCACCTGCATGGTCAAAATGGTAAATAGTAAGCTCAGACAGTATAAAGAATCTTTCTCTTACTCCACCCATGCACGATTACATCGTTGATATGTACCATCGATCTCACGTGCTGACAATGACCACATCGCCGATACATGGCACCTATTTGGGGTACACTGGCACAGGAAATCCAATTTATTTTTGCACGCTTAATTTCGGATACTATGACTGCACCAAGATTTTTTCGGACTCATTATCGGAAGCAGCTCATTGGATTCGCTAAACTATTATTCAAGTAAGCCTCACAGCGTCTACCCTCGTAGACAAATAAATCATCCTTAGTATCGAACTCCCTGCCAGGCGCTGCAAGAGGGCTCCCGGTTGAACCAACCTTTGCCTTCTCCATTCAACTATCAGCAAAGCTTACTCGTTTGACATCGCAAGTTTTAAAATCCTGCCAGATGCTTTCCCACTTAATCAATCTTGGACTTTCCAGCCGACCACCAGCGAAGCTTACCCGATTAAAAAAGGCAGATTAACCAAAAAAAAAAAAAAAAAAAAAGCGACATTTACCTATCGAACACCAATGAGTACATTGCAGCCCAAACAAATTTTCCCTCCGATGGCAAGATGTACCCATCCAATACCGCAAGTTACGCTTTCGCCGAACACTAACGGGCTCTTCGCGCAGAAAACAATCTCAATTTTCCCTCCGATGGCTGGAGAGACTACCCATCTGGTGTCGCAAATTTTAATAAATATAATAAATAAAAATAAATATAGAAAATAAATAAATAAATAAATAATAAATAAAAAGACACCGGATGCTGGCCATAGCCTCCCGACCAGATAACCTTACCTTTTTCAATCCTATGGCCGGCAAGGCTTCTCTCTTCGATGCCAAGAGCTTGAGCTCCCATCGGATGCTGACGAGAGCCTCCCGGCCAGACAACCTCACCTTTTCCATTCTGCGGCCAGCAAGGCTTACCCGTTCGTTGCCAGGAGCTCACACTCCCTTCGGACGTAGGTGAAAGCCCCCGGCTACCTGCTTTGCCATTCTGTCTTATGTACGGAGAGGTTTACCCATCCAATGCACGGAGTCAGGGCTCCCATTGAATGTAGGTGAGAGCTTCCCGGCTAGACAACCTTACCTTTTCCGTCCTTTGGCCAGCGAGGCTTAACCGTTCTATCCGGGAGCTAAGCTCCTGTCGGACGAAGGTAAGAGCCTCCCAGCCGGACAACCTTTTCCGTCCTTCAGCCAGAGAGGTTTACCCGTTCGATTCCTGGAGCTAAGCTCCTATCGGACGTCGGTCCGAGCCTCCCGGCTAGACAACCTGACCTTTTCCACCCTCGGCCAGTGAGGCTTACCCGTCCGATGCGAGTGCTCCCATCGGACGCTGGCGACAGCCTCCTGGCCAGCCAACCACGACCTTACCGCGTGGTTTAGGTTACAAACCTACAAGCAAGCTGTTCAAATGCTACAAGTACCAAACACACAATAAACTCTCCTTCTTTCCTATGGTCGCCAAGGCTAGCCCGTCTTTTGCCAGGAGTAGCAAACTCCCTTAAAACGCTGACGACAGCCTAACGACCACACAAACTTACCTTTTCCATCTTACGGCCTGCGAGGCTCACCCAGTTTTGTCCCCGCCGGACGCTGGCAAGAGCCTCCTGGCCACCTATCGTTACCTTTTCTGTCCGCCATCCGGAGAGGCTTACCCGTTCGATGCGTGTGCTCCCTTCGGACGCCGGCGAGAGCCTCCCGGTTAGACAACCTTTCCTTTTCTATGGTCAGCGAGGCTTACCCGTTCGATGTGTGTGCTCCCTTCGGACGCTGGCGAGAGCCTCCTGGACAGACTTGCTTTACGTTTCCACTCTACGGTCGGCGAGGCTTACCCGTTCGATGTGTGTGCTCCCTTCGGACGTCGGTAACAGTCTCTCGGCCACGCAACTTACCTTTCCATTTGACGGTAGGCGAGGCTTAACCGTCCGACGCTACGAGTCTCGTCCTCTTGCCAAATCCTGCAAAAAAAAAAAAAAAAAAAAAAAAAAAAAAAAAAAAAAAAAAAAAAGCTACCCTCAGCTACTCTCACATCTTTTAACCCCGTCTGGCGAGGCTTACCCGTTCGATGTTCTGAGTTAGAGGCCCCATCGGATGCTGCGAGAGTCCTCCCAGTCGGGTTTTCCTTTCCAACCCTCCCCGTCCGCCGAGGCTTACCCGTCTGTCGCGTGTGCTCCCTTCAGACGTCTGGCGAGAGTCTCCCGGACGGGCCTATGCTTGCTAGCCGCAAGCGAGTCTCATCCATCCGATGCCGTGAGTCGGGATCTCCCTTCGGATGTTGCCAGAGTCCTCCTTGTCGGCTAGCCCAAAAGCTTTTTATCTGCCAAACCGAGAGGACCCAGACGTCCGTCATCCTGAGTCTCAATCTCCTGTCGGAGGCTTCATGGGCCCTCTCGGTCAGCGTTAGGCCCTTCACCCACTGAATAGCAGGGGCTATCAGCCAGTAGGGCCCGTACGCCGACACCGTGACCTATTCCGGTCGAGGCAACTCGGGTCCTCCCGGTCGGGCACCACAACCACGCTGCTCCTCCTCATCGGCCGGTAGGGCTCACCGTTCCAACGCCAAAAAGCTCCAGTTGAGCATCGGCTCGAGCCCTACCGACCGGGCGCCAACAACCATGTAGTTCACTAGCTGCAGCCGGTAGGGCCTACTCTCCCAACTCCCAAGTCGCTCCCTCCGGAGTACGTAGGCCCTTCCAGCCTGCCAACGAGACGACTTCTCAGAAACCAAATCAGCCCCCGCCAGTACTCTGCTTTTTGGGGGGGCATTCTTTAAACTGGCGGCTGTCCTCTTGTACATTTGCCTTTTTGGGGGGTACTCTAGGTTCGGGCAATTCCCGAGCTCGGAGCCCTTCCCCGGACAGCACGCCAAATACGCATACCATACCTCAGCTAATTATATGTAAGCGTGAACTAGTGAAATGTAATTATCAATGAAGATTCGGGAGGAGCGCGTCAGATACTTAGCCTAATCATCACAGGTGGACCACAATCAAGTAATCAATCCCACAGTATAAATATCGCTGACTTACCTCTATCCATTGACGGTTTATCAGCATCCCTCCTCCACCCCATCTCCTCACTTCAAGTTCACTTTACAATATACGGGGAAGGGGGGGTACTCTAGGTTCGGGCAATTCCCGAGCTCGGAGCCCTTCCCCGGACAGCACGCCAAATACGCATACCATACCTCAGCTAATTATATGTAAGCGTGAACTAGTGAAACATGCTACAATGTTCAAAAACATGCTAACAGAACATTTTAACAGTGTGCTGAAACATAGTAGAAACATGCTAGCATTGTGCTAAAATGTTCGTAACATTTACTGAATTCTCAATCTCCAAACGTCAGGCTTTTCAAAATAATTTTATACTTTCAGACCTGGCTTTATCAAGCTAACATCAAAGTTTGCCATCAAACTTTACTCGTCTAGTTGTGTTCACAATTACACACAAGAACAAAAGCTGATTATGATGGTTTAATGCTCGTTAACGCTTCCTAAGTTTAGGAACAGATAGACAGATATCACGCGCACGTCAGGTTCAGAATGATTCATTATTACTTATATAATCACTCTTCACAAATGATGCAGAGGTGTTTAAAACTGAGATTATATTTAATCACAGCACATTAATTATTGAATAAATAATGAGTTTCCAATCTACTCCAGAACTGTTTAATTAAAGCAAATTAATTATTATACTAATTGATTTCTTGATTAATTCAAAATCTAGTGAAACTCTTGCTCATTGATACATGGAGAAGCAGCAGCTCACGGCGTCATGTGACCTGAAAGAAGAGCAGTAAACTGAATTAATCACTACTATAAAATCACTTTAATAATCGACCAGACTGGCCCTGGACTCAATATAAGAGTCAATGAAATAATGAAGAGAAGCAATTAACAAACAGAGCAGAGAACAGATCTGCTCCGATCCACACGTCTGAAAGCCCAGCGGAGATCTGATGATTAGCACGAGAACATCTCATCACACGTCTCAACACTGCTGTGAGACGGCTCGCATATCACTCACATTTCTGCTGAAGCCATTTAAGTGTGTGTGAATAAACCTTAGTCATTTATATGTGTGTGTGTGTGTGTGTTTCACAGCTGGGTCATGAACTGAAAAATCTAAATTCCTTTGATCTTTTGAAAGATACGAGGTCATTGTACTATAAAAACATCCTGTACGTTTCAGAAATCAAAACTTGCTTGTTAGTCTAAAATCAGCTTATATTAAAGACAGTCAGCAGAAATGACAGCTAGTGGAGTGTGCCGCTCTGTGATGTAATAGTGTGGATAAACCCCGCCTCCACAGAAGATGATCAACGCCTGCTTCTACATCACTGCCTGTTTAGCTACGCCCACCAACTCGTTTAGCTCCGCCCATCAATTCACGCGCGTGGTGTAAATAATGAGAGGCAAACACAGGTCCACACAGAAACCAAAAGAGAAAGATGTTTCGAAGACAATAAGATGCTGTTCAGAGTCAAGCTGTGGAAAAAGTCTTAGCATTGGCTTGTCTGATCCCAGCATTATGAAAGAGTGGATGAACTTTACTTATAATAAAAATCCTGATCTCGTCAGTAGGAACTCTGTGCTTTGTTCACCTCATTTCACCATAGATAAGTTTACAAACAAGGTACAATTCGACAGGATTTTCAGAAAGACCGAAACTAAAAGACAATGTTGTGTGACTATACCGGATCTGACAGTAATGTCGCACCACAAGTGAGGAACTGTTTTTATTGTGTGCTCAATTCCTGCACGTGAACTGCTCACAGCAGACAGGAAGAGGATTTATAATTCACAGGTAGCACCGCCGATGCATTCTGGGAAATGAAGTACATTTATCAGAGCTGGTTTCTGTCTGTTAGTCTGGAGAGCTGTGAGGATCAGGATCATGAAGTGTCCGAGAGCGAGATCTTTCACGGTTCTTTAGCTCTAGAGCTCTTCATCCATCAGCCGGTGTTTACCACAGACGCCCTGCGGTCAGCCGCCCGCTCCTCAGTAACAGCCCAGAGACGAGTGTGAGGTCAGGACCTTCCAAACAGGCGGAGGGGTGCGGATCTCATTACCACCGAAGCCTCCGGGATAGCAAAGCAATTTGGCTCGCCCTCTGTTCCTGGGAAGCAATTAAAATATTAAGCAGAGTTGTAATGGCATTCACACATATTGATATATAGGAGGGGCGCTACGCATGAAATATTGAGAAGTTCCTGCGAAACTTTGATAATGAGACCCAAGGCTACTACAGCCAATTTAACAAGAGCAATGACTTTATCCTGGATTTATGCTCCGTCACGCCGCGGCCGTGCTCTCCTGACACCTGCTCGCCGCCGGCTCCTGCCGTTAAATGAAGACGGATTTAATCTGCAGGCCTGTTCATATGTATCTGTGTCGCCCGAGGCTCTTCCTCGCGCCTCTCAATGACCCAAATCTACTGCACAGCAGCATTTCCCACAGGACGCCGATCCTGAGGACCGTTTTACAGCAGCACGCTTGCCGTATCTCTCTCTTCAGGTTCTGCTAACAAACACAAGGAGTTTCTCTCAGGGAAAACAGACAAATGAGTCTCGCTGGTTTTCTGCTGCAGACGGATGATGCTAAATGTGGAGTAACGCTGGCGGAGCTCTTCTGGGTCGCTGTCAAACGCTGCAGAATGGCTTCTATACGGAGGCTGCGGCAGACCGCGGGTTATTGATCGGTGGAGGCTGAGCAATCAAATGAAACAAGCATTAATTATGTAAAGCGCTCGCATCTGATGCTTTAAACAGCTGCACGTTTCATCAGATCCTGCAGCAACACAAAGTTTCTCATCTACACGCGGCGGAGCGTGACCTTCTGTCCAAACTGTGTCAGCAAACACCAGAACACAAGCACAGTCTTCATCAGTCTTCATCTGCCCTCTCTATTCATCTGCTTTCATCAGGCAGATACGCATCATTCTAATCATGTGATGCACGTCAGAAGTGGAGAATAGGTTGCATTAAAGACGTGTGCGTCTCTTGTCTGAGTAGGTTGAACGCAGGTCGTGAGAGTCGAGAGTCGTGTCGAATTCAAGTGGAAAAACAGCAGCAAACAAGCCGAAAGATGTCAGGGTGTCATTCTCTGCAGAGAGCCAGAAAAACTCCGGCCATGCTTTTCAATTACACAGACATCTGAAGTGAAGTTGCTGGATCTCTGCGATTGTTTCTGGGACTAAAGGTCAGTGCTGAGAGCTGCGCCTGCTGCGGAGCGAGTGTGATGTGAATCCTGCTGCAGGAGACTCTGTCCTTTACATCTGATACCACACAATCACAGAGCACATTACACACGTTCATCCCAAAGCCTCCACAAGAATACATTCAACATGAAACATTAGCACCAGCCGAGACCTGAATATTCAGCGCTACACACACACACACACACACACACTCACACTCACACACACACTCACACTCACACACATCAGAGATCGACTCCATCAGCAGAAAATCACACAAACATGGCAGGAAGAGTTACAGTAATCTATCAATCTGTTAAAGTAGAGGGAGATCTTGTAGAATTGTAACTTTAGCCTGCTAGCACTGAGAGCGAATGCACCTCTAACATCCAATTATGTTTAGATGTGTACTGGAGAACAAGACAGATATACTGAGAAAGACCAACACTGTAGTTTTGACAATAAGCACATGATGATATTTAATATACAAACACTGAACAGAAGCAGAAGTGAGTGTTTCCACGAGGCTCATTAATCAGAGTTTGTTGTGTAATGACGTGTGTTGTGTTCAGAGGTTTAATGCACAGTCTCAGCTATCAGAGGATTCATGTGCGACTCTTGTTTGCTGTAATTAATGAACCAGTGATGCTTTCGAGGTGTTTATCTTACAATCAACGCTCAGTGTTAACCTCATTCAGATGAATCTCACATTAACAGCTGTAATAACTGATCCACGTTCACCTGAATCAGACTCTTTCTGCAGTCAAACACACTCCTACAACTTAAACTTATATTCATTAGCTCAAGATCTAAAATAAATGACAATGTTATGTTGGTTCAACTCAACTATTTGAATGCACATGATATTAAATGTTAACACTACAAGGCCTACTTTTAAGTAAAGAATGCTGAGTGAACTTCAAGACGGATTTACTTAAAAAGTGTGATGCCAAAAGGTGCATGTATATTTTAAGTGAATCCAACACTTCATCATTTCCCCAGTCTGAAGAACTCTGATTCTAATGCATAATTAATGAGAGCCAGCGCTGACGTCATCCCCAAATAAACACCCAGACCTCAGAAGATGAATCTGTCATGAATCACCGCACAATCAGCTCAAATATACTTCACCAGAGTCGAGGGAGTCCGAAATAAACCCCACACACCGAGGAGCATGATGGGTAATAGCACGCTGTCAGCGGCTTTCACGCGCGCGCTCCCGCTGCCGAGGCTCTTCTGTGGGTGTGGAGCACGTGAGAGTAAGCATCAGCGCGCGCAAACGAGCGTCCTGCGTCACGACCACAGACGCAAATCCTTCAGATCAGCTCAGCTGTCAATCAGTTATGAGATTCACAAACTCTTTTTTCCTATTCATTCTTTTAATCTATTGAAATTAACATACTGTACAGACATTAAGTGGGTTTTTTTTTCAACTTTTA